>NC_090652.1:287232209-287397209 GCF_040937935.1 Hyperolius riggenbachi
AAAAGGAATATATTTCTCATGTAAAAGGGGGCATCAGCTGGGATAAAGTTCAATTCTTAGTCGGAGTTTCTCTTTAAATTACTGGCAGCTTTACAGGATGAGAAGGCCTAAGGTGGCTATGCAGGCAAGTATTTATTTATTTTAACAATAATCATTTACGATTTACTTTCCGGAATTCATCACAGGCGGCAACATCTTTAGTACTGGCAGGTGATCTCTGCGGAATGTTTGTTTAGTGAAAGTTATGAAGTCAGTAGAAAAGACCTCTGGTTTCCAAGAATAAATTCCACATAACACGCATGGCACTCGCCATTTACCACATTCGCTCCATTTGAACCCCAACTTGTAAAATTTGGCATGTAAAATATATGTTGCAATACACATAAAGCTAAGTGTAAAAACTGCAAACTAAAGAAAACCCTGAAAATGTTATACAAGTTGCTCCCTTCTGATAGTAAAGGAACGACTAGCCGGACGGAGGAACAGGAAGGCTCTATACCCATCCAGGGTTAATTACTTGCCTCGCCCCCCCCCCCTTCTCAGGAACGTAGTTGCGGCCTTTTTTCCGAAGTCTACTGAAGCTCTTCTTAAACCCCTGCCTGTGTTGTCGTGGCCTGCCCCCAGCTCAGAAGCCACCAATCAGGCTGTGGCTGCCGACCTGGGGGGGGGGGGGGGGGGGGCTGTGACAAGACAGGAGGGAGTGGCCAGAGCCTCAGCAGAAAATTTGAACACAGAAAATGCCACGGCCGCAATTTTAAGGGGGCGGAGCACTCACCTGCCTGAATGAGATACAGAAGATCAGGTAAGTATTTAACCCTGGGAGCCCCTCCCCCAACCTACATAATTAAAAGGACAACTGAAGTGAGAAATATTTACTTCCTTTTTATACAATAACAGTTGCCTGGCAGCCCTGCTGGTCTATTTGGCTGCAGTAGTGTCTGAATAATGCCAGAAACAAGCATGAAGCTAATCTTGTCAGATCTGACAATGTCAGAAACATCTGATCTGCTGCATGCTTGTTCAGGGGCTGTGGCTAAAAGTATTAGAGGCAGAGGATCAGCAGGATAGCCAGGTAACTGGTATTACTTATAAGGAAATAAATATGCATCCATATACCTCTTGCTTCAGTTGCCCTTTAAGGCAGAACCTGGCATGGCATGGCCCTGTCTTTGATTATCCTAGATACTGTTAATTGGGTTTGTGATCTTCATGTTATCATTATTCTACATTTATTTGCACATTGTTGTATGACCTCAGATTCATAACGCATAGCAGACTTTCTGTGACCCCCTTATGCCGGGTACACATGATACTATTTTCCGTCAGATTGACAGTCCAATCTGAAGTGCGATAGTTTTTCCAATCACTTCTATACAAAATCGATCAGAAAAACGATCGGAAATCAGACCTGAAGGAAAATCGATTTGATCATCAATCTGCTGGAAAATCGCATTGTGTATACCAGGCATTACGGACAGCCGATAAAATGCAAATAATCATGGCTTGCGTGCAAACCTCTGGGCTAATCATATGCTGCTTTTCCTGTCGATTTTGATTGGGCCAATCCCAAGCTGCAATTTGCATTACGTTTACATGCAAGCTGAAATTATTTGCACCTCACTCCCATCTCTATGACCCCTTTCTGCGTTCCATCACTAGTCCTATTTGGATTTTTTTTTTTTTGTTAACTTGATCTTGTCTCGACATAGAATATAAGTCCGCTTCCTTTCTATCCAGGTCTGCTGTTTTTCAGGCCAGCTGCACAGCAGTGAAACGTCACACGACTGTACCGTATCTATTGTGGACAGTTGTGCCGTACCTTACAGCAAACGGATACTAGCTTTCTAACTTTGTTCTATATAAATACGGATTTCAGCAGCCCGGAAACCCCGCCCCATTCCCAGCCTCAAGTAGATGCAGGGCTGCCAGTTGGCTCAGTGTAACCTCCTCATACACAGCATCATCTGACTAGAGCAGTACAATGAAGTGGCTGCTTTCTTTCAACCAAGACATGTAACCACGTGTTTTAATTGAACTTAGGCTCTAATACTAACGTTTTACCTCCAAGCAGAGGAAATAATGACCAGAGACAAATAACACATGGGGTGAGACGAAGGAACTCCACCTACCTCACAGAACAAGGTAAGTTTATCGTCTGGTAAGAGACCATTAGCTTCGTCAAGTAAAAAATCCCGGCGGATGAATTTCTTGAAGCCCCAGTCTTTGCCTTGAACGAACCGATAAGCCCTCTGACTCTCTGCATCAAAAGGCAAATACACAATTAGAAACTCTTAAAAAAAACACATAATGGCAGGAGATTCACATGGGCCAATACGCTAGCAGATCATCTTGTATGAGCACCCGGGAACCTAGAGCAGGCATGGGCAAACTTGGCCCTCCAGCTGTTGAGGAACTACAAGTCACACAATGCATTGCAGGAGTCTGACAGCCACAGTCATGACGCAAAGGCAAATGCATTGTGGGATTTGTAGTTCCTTAACAGCTGGAGGGCCAAGTTTGCCCATGCCTGACCTAGAGTGACAGCATTCCCCACTCCAAGATCTGGAATTAGGACTAGAGAAAGTTAAAGAGTACCTACAGCCTAACATGACTGTCTCTGTCTTAATGACAGAGGATGGGGGGGTGGGTCAGGGTTAAATGCTAACCTTAACACAAACACACACAGCGTCTTGTAGATGGTCTCCCCTAATCCGTGTCGTCCTGTTTCCCCTCCAGTCCACCATGTGTCTCCTTCTGCCCCCTTGTGTCCTCTTTTGCTCCCTCTGTGTGTTCTTCTTTGCCCCCTAATGTACCCGTGTCCCCTCCTATTGCCTGTGTACAGTCTTGGTCTCCTCGTGTCCTGTCCTTGACCCCGTGTCCCCTCCTGCTCCTCGCGTCCCCTCTGCTGCCCTGTGTAAAATGAATTAGCGGCAGAGTGGCTCACCTTCCTAGAGATTCCAGCGCTGTGTAGTCCCCAGCCCCCCTACTACCCCCATGTAAAATTAATTAGCGGCAGAGCAAGTCACCTCATCTGGTGATTCCAGTGAGAATCAGCCGACATATCTTCTGTGCGGCTTCCCCAAGTGAAGGCTTCTGCTGATCGCATCATCTACAGAAGCCTTCACTAAGGGAAGCTTCACTAGAGGAGCTGCGCCGGATGAGGTGACCTGCTCTGCCGCTAATATATTTTACACAGGGAGAGCAGAAGAGAGCAGTGGGGGGGGAGGGGGAGGGAGGGGGGTCGGAGGACCACACAGCGTTGGAATCGCTAGGAAGGTGAGCCACTCTGCTGCTAATTTTACACAGGGGGAGCGGAGGAGACCAGCACAGGGTGAAGGACCACACAGGGGGGACAAGACCGACGTTGCGGGAATCCCGGTCTTTGGAATATAAGTTGCAGGGACTTTTTCTCCCCCATTTTTTGGGGAGAAAAAGTGTGTTTTATATTTCGAAAATTACGGTATCTGTTCCGACATTCATCAAGGCAGTGGTCTGTAACTCCCCCCTCGATATTTCGGCCGTGGTGAGTTTTTTGAAAGTCTCCCATTTGCGTTGCCACAGCCCGTCCCCAGCTTGGCAGCCACAGCCTAATTGTTGGCTGACTAACTGGGGACGGCGCAGTGCAATGCAGTCACAGGTTTCCTAAGAGATTCGGCAGACTTCCGACACATGGCTGCGGCTGTGTTCCGGAGGAGGGGCGGAGCGTGGCTCAATCACATCAGGAAAGCATTTCATTCATCCTGAGGCGTACATGGCGTTTCCCCGCCCCCGTCATTTTGGCACAGGGTGAGCTGAATGACGGTTTACCGCGCTGCCGCACAAATTCCGGTTGGTGTTAACCACTTAAGATTCCAGGACGTAGATTCTACATCCTAATTAGTGCTCCTGTATATTTCAGGAGGTAGAATCTACGTCCTGCATAAAGCCGCCGCCTGCAGCCGCACGTGCGTATGCACGCTCCCGCACGTGACCACGCCCATGCAAGGTCTTGTGAATGATTGTTGCTACCTAACAGCAACAATCAATCAATACAGTTAGAATAAAAAAAAAGGTTTAAAAAGTAAAAATAAAAAAATAAAGTGACAGTTTTTTTTAATCCCTAGTTAATTTGTAACCCCAACCTAGCCTACTAACCCATTACTAACACCTACAATACCTTTACCTGTTTATAAACTATTAACGACTGCTGCCTGTAGCAATCGAATGCGATCGCTAGCGTGAACGTTTGGGGCCCCAATGAGCTACAGATGAATCGCTCTGCCCTTGCCTAGCGATGCATCTGTAGAGCATTGTGGCCCCCGAACTATCACCCTAGCGAATGCATCCGATCGCCACAAATGCGCAGCCTGGGGATAACGGTCCACAACATGCTCAGCGAATAATAAAATATGGCATATGAGGTATCGGGTAAGCGGGAAGGGCCAAACAATTCATTTGTATGTGTCTTATAACCGTGGGACGTGTTATGTGAAAATTAGGAAGGGTAACAAATGAAAAAATAGTTTTTTTCTGCATCTATACCTAACTTTCGCCATAAAATAAAATAGTTTTAGGAGAAAAATATTACCCAAAGAAAACCTAGATTGTACTGAAAAAAAAAAAAGATATAGGTAACGAAGATGGCATAAGTAGTTAAAAAGTTACTGATGTATAAATATGACACAGCTAATGTATCAAAAATGGTAAGTAAAAACAGTGGAATGCGAACTGGTTAATTACTATTCCCTCTCTGCGTCATAGCAACTCGGAAGGGAGAAGTAATTCTGGGTCCAGTGATCACCGGCACCTGATGATGGCTGTGCAGCCATAATAACAAAATGTCTATGGCGAGGCGTCAGGCGCAGCAAGCACCGAAATTACCTGCTTCGATCCTGAGACCACCCCCCATCCATCATGATTAAGACTTCGGAATATGCGTGCTTCTCTGCTGTGCATGCGCTAGCCTTGACACGCATACGAAGTGCAGGTCCGCTTGTCTTAGGAAGTACTCAGTGACACGAGTACTTCTGAAGGTTTCCCGAAGACTACAAACCGCTGGTATATCAAGGAAGTTTATCCGGGCACGGCACAGGAATGATGGGCAGCATGGAGGAACAGAATGGCTCTGCTCCATATTATCCAGAGCCTTTTCTCAAAGGACACCTGAAGTGAGAGTGATGTATGGAGGCTGCTATATTAAATTTTCCTTTTTAGCAGTACCAGTTGATTGACCATGGTGCTGATCAGCTATGACTGTCCTACAATCAACATTTTGATCGATATCATGCGCAATGGCGGCCATAGAACCCAGGGCAGTGGAGTCAGTACAAAAATCTTCCGACTCCTCAGTTTATGAAACCACCGACTCCAGGTACCCAAAATGGCTCTGACTCCTCGACTACGACTCCTTAGACCTCGTTCACATCTGCTACGCTGAAAAACGTGTGAAAGCGCGTGGTAAAAACGCATGCGCTTGTGCGTGCTTCTGTGCATTGCGCTGCGATTCTTTAAGCATGTTTTGCTTATTGTAGCAGTAGAAGTTGTCAATAAAACTTTGTTTTTCTATGTAAATGTATTTTTTTCTCCAATTAGGGGTAAACAACGCATGCGCTTCTACGCGCTAAAAAAGCGCATCCATTCACTTGCATTGATGTGCGCTTTACAGCTCAGCTCACAGAAATGCATGCAACCCTACGTTTTTGTAATGCTGCTCAGCGCAGCGCATAGATGTGACCCAGCTACATTTAGTTACATGGGAAAATCAATACCTTGCTGAAGGTACAGGGCAGTGCGCCGTGAAAAGCGCACAGAAACGGCCCTTATGTGAACAAGGCCTTAGTCTAATGCTAACCAGGGCTGTAGAATTGGTACAAAAATCATCCGATTCCTGAATTCGACTCCTCAGTTTATGAAACAACCAACTCCAGGTCAGTGTTGTCCCCAGGCTCTTTTAGCCGGGTGCTCCACCCGGCTCGTTTTGGTGACCACCCGGCTGTCATCGGCTCACGTTCTCCTCTGTTGTATGCAGAGAAGCGCCAGCCCTGCATTCTGTTATCACGCCCCACCCGGCTACTTTTTCATGCCACCCGGCTACTTTTTCATGCCACTCTGCTGGAAATATTTTCTGGGGAGAAGACTGCAGGTACCCAAAATTGCTCCAACTCCTTGACTCAGGTGCAGCAGGGGAAAGCGCAAGCACCGAAATTAACTGCTTTGATCCCGAGACCACCCCCCATCCGTCATTAAGACAGAGCATGACATGCAAATGACAAATTATATGCAGCTTGAGTCCAGACCAATCAAATCATGTGCATTGTTTAAAAAGGAAATCAATATGGCCTCCATATCCCTCTCACTTCAGGGGTCCTTTCTGTTTAGGCACATTACATGGATTTTAAAGTGATGATAGTAGCAAAAAAGTTTCTGTACCGTGTTAGCCAAACAAATTATATAGGTAGAAAAAAACAACGTTTTGTAAAAAATAAGCACAGCATGCAAGATCTAAAAGTACTTGTTCTTAAGGGTAACTTCAAAAATGATCAATCAAGAAAAATACAGTACAAATTTATGAAAATGTTCAAGACATTAACAGAAGGTTTAAATTGTGGAATGGGATTCATGACTCCTTATGTAACATGATTGATTTGGCTTCATGATCTTCAGAAACCTGCTGGATTTCATGTATGGTTGCACTAACTCACTGGCTCCAGCCTGCTGATCACCTGACACCTAACGGATAAACAGTAACCAGCACAACTGTCATCTTCGTGTTTTACCATTTATCTGCATCAGTGTTTTACTTCACCTCACATCTGAAAATATGCCTGAAGAAGGGACTAGATCCCAGAAAGCTTGCATCATTTAACTCTATTAGTTAGCCATTAAAAGGTATTATTTCTTACAAAACGTTGTTTTTTTTCTACCTATATAATGGATTTTAAAGAAAACTGCAATGTCCAGAGGAAATTCATGTACGGTATGTACAGGAAGAGCATACAAACTCCATGCAAATAGTGCCTTGGCCAGGATTCGAATCTGGGGATGGCACCAACGTGCTGCCCAGCCACTCGGCACAGCATAATGTAGCCGGTGCCGTGTAAATACACACTCCAAGTATGAGTGAGAAGCTGACTAATCTGAGGGTCAGCTGGTACATGAAATAGAAGCCATAGTGTCCTCACTACTCATCTACTGCAAGACATTTCAAATCATGGTTTAAATAACCATTACACAGCAAGGACGAATGAATCCTCACAGAATTTAGGAGTCTAGAAGATTAATTTAGGCGGCAGGAAGCCACACAACAGCCCGGAGATACGCACATCCACTGGCAACAACAGAAAAGACCTAAAAATACATCTCCTACTCTTCCACCATCTGGAGCAAGCTCAAAGCTCTGGCTGTAATTTTCCAAACCTAGAGGCATACAAAAGTGCCGAAATAAAAACACTCAAGAGTAGAACAGCTCCCGTTACAAAACGGCCGAAGAAAGAGACTCCTTTGTCAGCTTCGGAGAGAGAGCGAGGAAGACTAGCGACCTCTTTAAGGATTTTACAGCTAAGTACCCAACAGGGAGATTTGTGGAGTCACTAGAAGAGGAGGTAAAACATCTCTAGTTGAACACTGGGCAATACAGTGAGTAAGATGGAAAAAAAAAAGTGTTTAAATCTGTAATCTTATGTTGGGTTTGGTACCTAAAGGGGCCCATACACCTAACGATTTTCCCGCCGATATACAGCCGTTTCGTTTACAGTGATCGAAACGGCTGTAAAATCGCCACGCACACCGCTGACAGAACGATCGATTTCCGTCCGAAATCGATCGTTCCTGTCGATTCCCATCGACCCATCCGTGCGGAAGATTTTTCTCGGTCGCCGGCGGGTCGGGAGTGCGTCGTTAGCGCCGTTCAAATGCTCGACGACCAACACAATACAGCGGGTAATACATTATCTGCTCCAACCGGCGCGAGTCCCCTGGTCTTCTCCGCTTCGGGCTCCAGAGCTACACAGAACTTCCTGTCCCGGCAGGAAGTTTAAACAGTAGAGCGCCCTCTACTGTTTATACTCCCCCTGGACAGGAAGTTCAGTAGCCGGAGCGGAGAAGAAGAAGACAGCGGTGACAGGGGACTCGAGCCGGCCAGAGCAGGTAATGTATGCGGGGGCGTCAGCAGCTCCACAGATTGTGATCGGTCTCAGGCTGAAATCGATTCACAATCTGTTTGCAGTAAAGGCAGCCATACGATCCCTCTCTGATCAGATTCGATCAGAGAGGGATCTGTTGGTCGGATCTGATGGCAAATCGACCAGTGTATGGCCACCTTAAGAAGCGGGGAGGATCTAGATACTATAGAGCTGGGGTGTCAAACTCAATCACATAAGGGGCAAAAATTCACAACAGTTTAAGTTATGGGCCAAACTGTTTATTAAGATTTAACAATCTCAAACTAAGTGGCGTCACTACAGTGACCGTGGGTGGCCTGCTCCTCCCCTTCTGCAGTGTAGCATAGTGGAGCATGTTTCAGGTCTCCTCTGATCTTCCTGACAGCCACACGCTCTATGCTGCACACACCAGGCACATGCGGCATGTCACATGATCAGGAGAAGGAGGTATGGAAGCACATGTCATGTGACTGCCTGGAAGAACAGAAGAGACAACGTATCACTGGAGCAGGCAAACATAAAACTGTTCCGCTGTGCTAATTTGCAATGTGGGCAGATGTTGTTGGGGAGGGGGGGATTGTAGGTGTGTGTATGATTTACCAGTTACTGGGGGAGGGGGGGGGGGAGGGGGGTGAGGCTTGGATCCAAGGAGGAAGCCCCATAATAATTTTGTAAAGGGGGGCGAAGTCCAGTGGGTTATTGCTGTACCCAAGCTCAAAAACTGTTCCCAGTAGGCTCCTTTGGTCTTTCTTTTGCTGCTTACTTTGGAAGATCTTGAGGGCAACATAAAATGGCAAGAAGGGCCACATTCGGCCCGCAGGCCTGGTGTTTGACACCTGTGCTATAGAGCTTTCCCGTTCTTCTTCCGTGCTGGCCGTTCTTCTTGCCCCGTTCCCCCCGGTTAAACTTCTTCGAATTGCTAGATTGAGTAGCACGTCGGTACTCTGCAGAAGTACTTGTGTCTCCCAGTGCTTCGGAATAAGCGTGCTTCTCTGCTGTGCATGCGCTAGCCTGGACACACGCATACGAAGTACAGGTCCGCTTGTCTTAGGAAGTACTCAGTGACACAAGTACTTCTGAAGGCTTCCCGAAGACTACAAAACGCTAGTATAGCAAGGAAGTTTATCCGGGCACGGCACAGGAATGATGGGCAGCATGGAGGAACAGGAAGGCTCTGCTCCATATTATCCAGAGCCTTTTCTCTTCTTAAAGAACACCTGAAGTGAGAATGATGTATGGAGGCTGCTATATTAATTTTCCTTTTTAACAGTACCAGTTGATTGACCGTGGTGCTGATTGGGCTATGACTGTCCCGGACTGTCAACATTTTGATCGATGATATGTGTGACGGCGGCCATAGAACCCAGGGCAGTGGAGTCGGTACAAAAATAATCCGACTCCTCGGTACCACAGACTACAGGTAGCCAAAATGGCTCTGACTCCTCGACTACGACTCCTTAGTCTAATACTAACCAGGGCTGTAGATTTGGTACAAAAATCATCCGACTCCTGACTCAGACTCCTCAGTTTATGAAACCACCAACTCCAGGTACCCAAAATTGCTTCGACTCCACAGCCCTGATAGAACCACCATCACTGATCACCAAATGACGATCGCGGGAGTCATTCGCAGTATCGAAGTGCCCCCCAGTAAACTAAATTTTTGCCGAAATTGAGGTTTGAATGTTGAATTAGCTTAAAGAGAACCCGAAGTGGCGTTCTGACAATGAAATCCGCATACAGAGGCTAGGTCTGCCTATACTGCCCAGCCTCTGTTGCTATCCAGATCCCCCCTAAGCCCCCCCCCCCATGCACTCTGCGATCACCCATAAATCATAGCCGCGCTGCCGACACGCAGCGCGTCACAATAAGGCTTGGGGGGGGATCTGGATAGCAACAGAGGCTGGGCTGTATACAGTGGAGGAAATAATTATTTGACCCCTCACTGATTTTGTAAGTTTGTCCAATGACAAAGAAATGAAAAGTCTCAGAACAGTATCATTTCAATGGTAGGTTTATTTTAACAGTGGCAGATAGCACATCAAAAGGAAAATCGAAAAAATAACCTTAAATAAAAGATAGCAACTGATTTACATTTCATTGAGTGAAATAAGTTTTTGAACCCTCTAACAGTAAAAGACTTAAAGAGAACCCGAGGTGGGTTTGAAGAATATTATCTGCACACAGAGGCTGGATCTGCCTATACAGCCCAGCCTCTGTTGCTATCCCAAACCCCCCTAAGGTCCCCCTGCACTCTGCAATCCCTCATAAATCACAGCCACGCTGCTGACAAACAGCTTGTCAGAGCTGGCTGTGTTTATCTCTATAGTGTCAGTCTGCTGCTCTCCCCGCCTCCTGCAGAACTCCAGTCCCCGCCTGCATCCCTTCCCTCCCTGCTGATTGGAGGGAAGGGACGGGGGCAGGGCCCGGAGCTATGGAGGAGGCGGGGAGCAGCTGAGACTGACACTACACATGTAAACACAGCCTCACAGCACGGCTGTGATTTATGAGGGATTGCAGAGTGCAGGGGGACCTTAGTGGGGTTTGGGATAGCAACAGAGGCTGGGCTGTATAGGCAAATCCAGCCTCTGTATGCAGATAACATTCTTTAAACACACCTCGGGTTCTCTTTAATACTTAGTGGAAAAACCCTTGTTTGCAAGCACAGAGGTCAAACGTTTCTTGTAATTGATGACCAAGTTTGCACACATTTTAGGAGGAATGTTGGTCCACTCCTCTTTGCAGATCATCTCTAAATCCCTAAGGTTTCGAGGCTGTCTCTGTGCAACTCTGAGCTTGAGCTCCCTCCATACATTTTCTATTGGATTAAGGTCCGGAGACTGACTAGGCCACTCCATGACCTTAATGTGCTTCTTCTTGAGCCACTCCTTTGTTGCCTTTGCTGTATGTTTTGGGTCATTGTCGTGCTGGAACACCCATCCACGACCTATTTTCAGTTTCCTGGCAGAGGAAAGGAGGTTGTTCAGGATTTCACGATACATGGCTCCGTCCATTTTCCCGTTAATGCGATTAAGTTGTCCTGTGCCCTTAGCAGAAAAACACCCCCAAAGCAAAATGTTTCCACCCCCATGCTTGACGGTGGGGACGGTGTTTTGGGGGTCATAGGCAGCATTTTTCTTCCTCCAAACACAGCGAGTTGAGTTAATGCCAAAGAGCTCTATTTTGGTCTCATCAGACCACAGCATCTTCTCCCAGTCACTCACAGAATCATTTAGGTGTTCATTGGCAAACTTCAGACGGGCCTGCACATGTGCCTTCTTGAGCAGGGGGACCTTGTGAGCCCTGCAGGATTTTAATCCATTGCGGTGTAATGTGTTTCCAATGGTTTTCTTGGTGACTGTGGTCCCTGCTAATTTGAGGTCATTCACTAACTCCTCCCGTGTAGTTCTAGGATGCATTTTCACCTTTCTCAGAACCATTGACACCCCACGAGGTGAGATCTTGCGTGGAGCCCCAGAGCGAGGTCGATTGATGATCATTTTGTGCTCCTTCCATTTTCGAACAATTGCACCAACAGTTGTCACCTTCTCTCCCAGCTTCTTGCTAATGGTTTTGTAGCCCATTCCAGCCTTGTGCAGGTCTACAATTTTGTCTCTGACATCCTTGGACAACTCTTTGGTCTTTCCCATGTTGGAGAGTTTGGAGTCTGCTTGATTGATTGATTCTGTGGACAGGTGTCTTTTATACAGGTGACTAGTTAAGACAGGTGTCCTTAATGAGGGTGACTAATTGAGTAGAAGTGTCTAACCACTCTGTGGGAGCAAGAACTCTTAATGGTTGGTAGGGGTTCAAAAACTTATTTCACTCAATGAAATGCAAATCAGTTGCTATCTTTTATTTAAGGTTATTTTTTTCGATTTTCCTTTTGATGTGCTATCTGCCACTGTTAAAATAAACCTACCATTGAAATGATACTGTTCTGAGACTTTTCATTTCTTTGTCATTGGACAAACTTACAAAATCAGTGAGGGGTCAAATAATTATTTCCTCCATTGTAGGTAGACCTAGCCTTTCTATGCGGCTTTCATTGTCAGAACCCCACCTCGGGTTCTCTTTAAAAATTATAGTATAGTGTATGGCCAGCTTTAGAAGCAGAGGATCAGCAGGACAGCCAGGCAACTGGTATTGTTTACAAGGAAATAAATATGGTAACCTCCATATCCCTCTTACTTCAGGTATCCTATAACCTCCTTGGCGGTAATCCCGAGCTGAGCTCGGGGTATGCCGCCGGAGGTCGCCGCTCAGGCCCTGCTGGGCCGATTTCAATTCTGAAAAAAGCAGCACACGCAGCCGGCACTTTGCCAGCCGCGTGTGCTGCCCGATCGCCGCCGCTCCGCGGCGATCCGCCGCGTGCAGCGGCGAAAGAGGGTCCCCCCAGCCGCCCGAGCCCAGCGCAGCCGGAACAAACAGTTCCGGCCGGCGCTAGAGGCTGGATCGGGCGGCTCTGACGTCAGGACGTCGACCGACGTCCATGACGTCACTCCGCTCGTCGCCATGGCGACGACAAAAGCGAAACAAGATAGGCCGCTCATTGCGGCCTATCTTGTTACTTTCGATTGCCGGAGGCGATCGAAAGAACGCAACAGGAGCGCCCTCTAGTGGGCTTTCATGCAGCCAACTTTCAGTTGGCTGCATGAAATATTTTTTTTTTATTAAAAAAAAACCACGTTGCAGCCTCCCTGGCAAAATAAATAAACCGCCAGGGAGGTTAAAGCACATTTAACTTACTTGAAGCGGACCTGAACTCAATTTATTTTCTGCTCTGAAAACAGTACAATAACATTTGAAGAAAAACATTTATTTCAACCGATACAAATCCTGCAATACATTTGCAGTGTTGTCTACTTCCTGCTTTCATGGAAGCAGAGGCTAAGTTCCCGTGTTTACAAATTAGCTCCTCTACCGAGGCAGCCAGCTGACAAAGGTGAGAGATCAAATTACAGTTGTGATTAGTCACAGCTGAGGGGAAATTAGACAGGCTTAACTCTCTAAATACACACAGGGTGCATTTCTCTATGCTTTCTTTCTGTCCCGTGAAAGAGTTCTGATCCACTTTAAAAGACGCCTGAAGTGAAAGGAATATGGAGGCTGCCATATTTATTTCCTTGTAAACAATACCAGTTTCCTGGCAGTCCTACTGATCCTCTGCCTCTAAAACTGACTATACAATATTTAGGCCAATTCAACATTCAAATGTTGATTTGGGCAAAAACTGTTTATTGCCAGAACACATCGACAACATATATGACCCCGCTATCTACATTCCATAATCGTGGTTCTACAGCAGAGGTTATGCGTGAAAGCCGATCAGACTGCGACTGTCCTGCACCACGGTCAATCAACGGGTATTGTTTAAAAGTAGATACATATGGCAGCCATGACATATCCCTCTCATATCGCTGCATAATATGTTGGCGCTTTATAAATACAATAAATAATAATAATATCGCTAAAGGTGTGCTTTAAAGGGGAACTGAAGTAAGAGGTATACAGAGGGTGCTATATTTGACACGCGCAACTATCTACTCCAAAATTGTAAGTGCATATTTATGCGGATAATCTATGTATTAAAAAGGTAACGCACCATCCTCCTCCTGTTCTTCTTTTCATTCTATACAGTTAATGGGGCACTATAGCAAAACATTTGTAAAATTTAAAATATATGTCCAAATAGACAAATAAGAAGTATGGTTTTTCCAGAGTAAAATGAGCATAAATTACTTTTCTCCTATGTTGCGGTCACTTACAGTAGGTAGTAGAAATCTGACAGAAGCGACAGGTTTTGGATTAGTCCATCTCTTCATAGGGGATTCTCAGCAAGGCTTTTATTCTTTATAAAGATATTCCCTAAAAAGGATTTAAACAATGATGCTGGCCAGCCTCTCTGCTCGCTACAGTTTTTTTGGCAGTTGGACAGAGCAACTGTCCTTCACTAAGTGCTTTTGAAAATAAATAAATCCCCGAGAATCCCCCATGAAGAGGTGGACTAGTCCAAAACCTTCTTCTGTCAGATTTCTACTACCTATTGTAAGTGACAGCAACATAGGACAAAAGTAATTTATGGCTCATTTTACTCTGGAAAAAATGTACTTCTTATTTGCATATGTTTGCACATATTTTAACATTTTCACCACAGTGCCCCTTTAACTGGCACTACCCAGTCCTTGGAGCAGCGCCTAGGAGCAAAATACCCCACACCCAGCCAGTATAATGAAGCAGAGCGCAGGACTTAAAAATATCTGTTCCAGTTATACTCACCCATGGCTTTTGTTTCTTCCCTCTTAGCGTTCAGCAGGGAAAATTTAAACTTTGCTCGAACTTCACTTTTCGGACAGCTAACGAGGAGCAGGTATAGAGATAAATAATCCTTGCTCTCGTCATCCAGCCCTTTTGGGTTCACACGCAAGCACCTAAGAGGAAACACATAGGTTTAAGGTATTACGCACAGGCAAAGTAAAGACCTAGGTACCTCCTCCAAGTCGTTAAGCCTGGTACACACATCCAACTTCGATTGGCCGATTTTACCACCTACATGTAGTATCGCCAGCAGGACCAACAGATTTTGAATACCGTGAGCAGATTCAGCAGGTAAGCTCTCATACTACATGGAAGTAGTAAAATTGGCCAATGACTCGCTTGGAGGTGTGTATGCAGCCTCATAATGGCCACACACAGGAAGATTGATCTGGTAGATATTTAAAGGGACCATGAAACTGACATGTCACATGATCAGACAAACTTGCATGTGTACAGTTCCAATCCTACTTAGAACTAGGCTGTGACCTGCTCTCCTGTTCTCTTCACGCTGCACTCTACAGAGGTGCCAAGCATGCTCTAGATTTCATACGGTGTTTCACTCCTGTTGTTTATTGCCTGAAGAAGCGGGACTTTGCCTGCGAAACGCGTTGCAACTGTTCTTGGGAGTATATAAATAAATTGTTTGTTACTTTAATTGACAGTACTTGCGTCTGTCTTGGGTTGGCTGGTCCACCACCGCATCCCTTAAGTTTTAAACATTTTAGCGAATTTTATCCTACTGGCGCCTCTGTACTTCTCTGCGTATCAAGAAATCCACCCCTGGTGGAAGGGTGATATACTCTCTTCTTTCCTCCTATCCACAGAGAGCGATGTCCTAATCCTGAGTGGGGACAGGCTTTTTCTTCCCACCTGCCTCTTCAGTGGTTGCCTTGGAGGTAACCCTGGTTTGTAAGTATAATACTTATGTTTCACATTACTCATTCCACCTTCCAATACCTACTACACTATATTGGGCTCTCGGTTTTTCACCTTGTATGTATGTATGTATGTATGTATGCATGTATGTATGCATGTATGTATGCATGTATGTATGCATGTATGCATGCATGTATGTATGTATCGTAGTCTAGGGCCAATTTAGGGGGAAGCCAATTAACTTATCTGTCTGTTTTTTGTGAAGTGGGAGTAAACTGGAGTGCCCGGAGGAAACCCACGCAGACACGGGGAGAACATACAAACTCCTTGCAGATGTTGACCTGGCTGGGATACAAACCAGGGACCCAGCGCTGCAAGGCAAAAGCGCTAACCACTATGCCACCGTGTTGACATTTTAAACAATACCAGTTGCCTGGCAGCCGTGCTGGTCTATCTGGCTGCAGCAGTACCTGAACAACGCCAGAAACAAGCATGCAGCTTATCTTGTCAGATCTGACAATGTCAGAAACACCTGATCTGCTGCATGCTTGTTCAGGGTCTGTGGCTAAAAATATTAGAGGCAGAGGATCAGCAGGGCTGCCAGGCAACTGGTATTGCCTAAAAGGAAATGAATATGGCAGCCTCCATATAATTTTCTCCTTGGGTTCACTATAAGAACCTAAGGCTCTAAATGACAGTTTCTCTGAATACAGTGTAGCTCTCTTGTATAACTAATCAGAGGTCATAACATTTCTGTGTGTCTGAGAGAAATACTTCTGAGAGCAGAAACAAGATAAAAAGTTCAATAGTTTGAAATATGAAAACTAGGTGATGCCACAGTCCTCCATTCTCCTTTATTAACAATGAGAAATCTGCAAGGTTGGACTAAGGCTTTAACCTGCTGAGCGGTCTGGACGAGCTCAGCTCGTCCAGTACCGCCGGAGCCTGCCGCTCAGGCCCTGCTGGGCCGATTTGGCTCAAATAAAAAGCAGCACACGCAGCCGGCACTTTGCCAGCCGCGTGTGCTGCCTGATCGCCGCTGAAGTGCGAAAGAGGGTCCCCCCAGCCGCCCGAGCCCTGCGCAGCCGGAACAAATAGTTCCGGCCAGCGCTAAGGGCCCTTTTCCACCTGCAATCGCTAGCGTTCACACTGAACGCTAGCGATTGCTGAATCGCAAAACCGGCGATTCCCCCGACGTTTGCGGCCGCGATTTTGCTATGCTATGCACTGCATAGCAAAATCGCGGCAATTATCGCTCCGCCGCGCGTTCGCGTTCCCGACAAAAGCGAATCGCGGTAGTGGAAATGACCTACCGCGATTCCTATGTTAAAAAGCAAACCGTAGCGATTGTAAAATCGCTAGCGGTTTGCGGTTTTGCGATTCAGCCAGCGCAAACGCGCTGGTGGAAAAGGGCCCTTAGGGCTGGATCGGAGGCGGCTGACGTCAGGACGTCGGCTGATGTCCATGACGTCACTCCGCTCGTCGCCATGGCGACGAGGTAAGCGAAACACGGAAGGCCGCTCATTGCGGCCTTCCGTGTTACTTCTGGCCGCCGGAGGCGATCAGAAGAACGCCTCCGGAGCGCCCTCTAGTGGGCTTTCATGCAGCCAACTTTTAGTTGGCTGCATGAAATAGTTTTTTTTTTTATTGAAAAAAAACCCTCCCGCAGCCTCCCTGGCGATCTTAATAGAACGCCAGGCAGGTTAAACAATGGTTTCCCAATGAATTTAATAGCAACAGCTTTACTTCTGTTCCTTATACAAATCTGCTCCCTTAACCTCCTTGGCGGTAACCCTGACCTGCACTTGGTGTAGTTGCCGGAGGCTGTATGCAGAGCAATGCGCGCAGTGAGCGTTTTAACTCACCTCCCGGGGGATCCCGGCGTCGGCCGCCATTCTTCTTCCGCTCCTCCGAGGCTCTGCTTCCCCCTGGTGAGATCGCCATCTATCGTCATAACGACAGCCAACAATCTCACTTTAAGGTTACAGCGCCACCTGTAGGAGTATAACTGCAGCGCTGGATCCCAGGGAGGCGAGTGAGTTGGCTGCTGCAGATCTCCCTAGCAGCAGGTTTTAGGGTCTGAAAGCGTGAAAAAAAATTGCACTGCTTTTAAAGCCTACAATCCAGAAAGAATCATAACGCCAAGGGGAGTTAAAGGACACCTGAGGTGAGAGGGATATGGAGGCTGCCATACTGATTTCCTTTTAAGCAATGCACATTGTCTGTCTGTCCTGCTGATCCTCAGCCTCTAATATCTTTAGCCATAGCCCCTGAACAAGCATGCAGCAGATCAGAAGTTTCTGACATTCTCAGATTTGACAGGATTAGCTGCATGCTTGTTTCTGGTGTTATATATATATATTCAGACACTACTGCAGCCAAATAGATCAGCAGGGCTGCCAGGCAACTAGTATTATTTAACAGAAAATAAATATGGCAGCCTCCATATACTTCTCACAGTTTTCCTTTAACAGAACATTCACTTGTTTATCTGCTCTGAAAGTTCAGTGAATCTTATCACCAATATCTGCCTGATCCATTCCCAGTCAGCCGGACACATGCCACTTTCAGTCACCGAAGCATGCAGGGAAAGGACATCAGATCTTAGTGAATCTCCGCCGAACACCAAGTCTCAGTGAATCTCCGCCGAGCACCAAGTCTCAGTGAATCTCCGCCGTGCACCAAGTCTCAGTGAATCTCCGCCGAGCACCAAGTCTCAGTGAATCTCCGCCGAGCACCAAGTCTCAGTGAATCTCCGCCGAGCACCAAGTCTCAGTGAATCTCCGCCGAGCACCAAGTCTCAGTGAATCTCCGCCGAGCACCAAGTCCCAGTGAATCTCCGCCGAGCACCAAGTCCCAGTGAATCCCCGCCGAGCACCAAGTCTCAGTGAATCCCCGCCGAGCACCAAGTCTCAGTGAATCTCCGCCGAGCACCAAGTCTCAGTGAATCTCCGCCGAGCACCAAGTCTCAGTGAATCTCCGCCGAGCACCAAGTCTCAGTGAATCTCCGCCGAGCACCAAGTCTCAGTGAATCTCCGCCGTGCACCAAGTCTCAGTGAATCTCCGCCGTGCACCAAGTCTCAGTGAATCTCCGCCGTGCACCAAGTCTCAGTGAATCTCCGCCGTGCACCAAGTCTCAGTGAATCTCCGCCGTGCACCAAGTCTCAGTGAATCTCCGCCGAGCACCAAGTCTCAGTGAATCTCCGCCGAGCACCAAGTCTCAGTGAATCTCCGCCGAGCACCAAGTCTCAGTGAATCTCCGCCGAGCACCAAGTCTCAGTGAATCTCCGCCGTGCACCGAGTCTCAGTGAATCTCCGCCGAGCACCGAGTCTCAGTGAATCTCCGCCGAGCACCGAGTCTCAGTGAATCTCCGCCGAGCACCGAGTCTCAGTGAATCTCCGCCGAGCACCGAGTCTCAGTGAATCTCCGCCGAGCACCGAGTCTCAGTGAATCTCCGCCGAGCACCGAGTCTCAGTGAATCTCCGCCGAGCACCGAGTCTCAGTGAATCTCCGCCGAGCACCGAGTCTCAGTGAATCTCCGCCGAGCACCGAGTCTCAGTGAATCTCCGCTGAGCACCGAGTCTCAGTGAATCTCCGCCGAGCACCGAGTCTCAGTGAATCTCCGCCGAGCACCGAGTCTCAGTGAATCTCCGCCGAGCACCGAATCTCAGTGAATCTCCGCCGAGCACCAAGTCTCAGTGAATCTCCGCAGAGCACCAAGTCTCAGTGAATCTCCGCCGTGCACCAAGTCTCAGTGAATCTCCGCCGAGCACCAAGTCTCAGTGAATCTCCGCCGTGCACCAAGTCTCAGTGAATCTCCGCCGAGCACCAAGTCTCAGTGAATCTCCGCCGAGCACCAAGTCTCAGTGAATCTCCGCCGAGCACCAAGTCTCAGTGAATCTCCGCCGAGCACCAAGTCTCAGTGAATCTCCGCCGAGCACCAAGTCTCAGTGAATCTCCGCCGAGCACCAAGTCTCAGTGAATCTCCGCCGAGCACCAAGTCTCAGTGAATCTCCGCCGAGCACCAAGTCTCAGTGAATCTCCGCCGAGCACCAAGTCTCAGTGAATCTCCGCCGAGCACCAAGTCTCAGTGAATCTCCGCCGAGCACCAAGTCTCAGTGAATCTCCGCCGTGCACCAAGTCTCAGTGAATCTCCGACGTGCACCAAGTCTCAGTGAATCTATGCCGAGCACCAAGTCTCAGTGAATCTATGCCGAGCACCAAGTCTCAGTGAATCTCCGCCGAGCACCAAGTCTCAGTGAATCTCCGCCGAGCACCAAGTCTCAGTGAATCTCCGCCGAGCACCAAGTCTCAGTGAATCTCCGTCGAGCACCAAGTCTCAGTGAATCTCCGTCGAGCACCAAGTCTCAGTGAATCTCCGCCGAGCACCAAGTCTCAGTGAATCTCCGTCGAGCACCAAGTCTCAGTGAATCTCCGCCAAGCACCAAGTCTCAGTGAATCTCCGCCGAGCACCAAGTCTCAGTGAATCTCCGTCGAGCACCAAGTCTCAGTGAATCTCCGCAGAGCACCAAGTCTCAGTGAATCTCCGCCGTGCACCAAGTCTCAGTGAATCTCCGCCGAGCACCAAGTCTCAGTGAATCTCCGCCGTGCACCAAGTCTCAGTGAATCTCCGCCGAGCACCAAGTCTCAGTGAATCTCTGCCGAGCACCAAGTCTCAGTGAATCTCCGCCGAGCACCAAGTCTCAGTAAATCTCTGCCGAGCTCCAAGTCTCAGTAAATCTCTGCAGAGCTCCAAGTCTCAGTGAATTTGCAAAGCACAAAATCTCACTTAATTTATGCAGAACACCAAATCTCAGTGAATCTGCAGAGCACCAAATCTCAATGGATACCTGCAGAGCAATGAAGAAAAAATTTCAATGATTCTATACAAAGCCCAAAATCTCAGTGGTTCTATGCAGAGCACCAAATCTCAGTGAAAGTCTGTAATCGCAATAATAAACTATACATTCAAGTGGGAGAAGACCTTCATTGTGTAATATTGATTTTTCACACACTCCCAGCATCCTCACCACAACTGTATATCTTGTTTTAATCACCGTGCAAATTCAAACAAAGTGACTTGTCTGGCTCTGTTCAGGTCTTTAGTTTACACAAATACCCATTTCTAGCATCAGGATTCAACCGTAAGCAAATAATATTCATTTAGTCCATTAAACAAAGACAAAGATGGAATCTTCCCTTGGAAAGGACTCGGAATGCAAACAATAATATCTCACCATTTCATCTTATCATTTGGCCCCGAAGAGAACGTTGAACTTTTTAAAACTTCACCCATTTCTTCTCGGCAAAAACTAAAGTTATTTATGGTCCACATATATGAAAATTTTACGACTTTCACCTAAAAAAGAAAGAAAAACACTTAACACAGTACAGTAGAATCTTGTTATAATACACTCTGATATAGTAAACTATGTGTCCAGATCGCAGCCAATCACGATTACAAGTAATGGGAGTAATCCCTGTTATAGTAAACCCTGATATAATACAACTTCTGTTATAGTAAATCTGTTTTTTGGCCACTGCGGTATTCGGTATCCAGCTGTAGTGGAAATTGGGTGGGCACACACGTCATACGTCAGTCGGAGACCCATGAGCTGTGGGCGTGCTGGCTACAACGCATAGCCTGCCCACTATCTGCACACAGAGCCAAGCTTCCCATGTAAGCTACTGCCTGATTACTGAGGGCACTGCCCATCTGTGACTTGCTTGTGCATGGCTGCAATGCTACGGTATCATCCAGGCTGCACAGACATGTGTATAGAAGAGCACACTGTCAGTACTGTACCTGCATTAACTGGTGAGACCTATGCTTCCTGTGTAAGCTGTTGCCTGATTACTGAGGGCAATGCCCATCATCTGTGACTTGCTTGTGCATGGCTGCAATGTTACAGTATCATCCAGGCTGCACAGACATGTGGACAGAGGAGCACACTATCAGTACTGTATCTGCATTAACTGGTGAGATCTATGCTTCCTGTGCACGCTATTGCATGATCATTGCATGCAAATCCTTGTATATTGAGCACTGTGCATTGTAATTTAGCTTAGACAAGCGAGTCTGTGCTCGCTTGCTGAAGCATTTTAACCAGCCTGGCGTTCTATTAAGATCGCCAGGCTGACGACCGGACTTTTTATTTTTTATTTAAAAAAAAAAAAGTATTGCATGCAGCCAACTAAAAGTTGGCTGCATGAAAGCCCACTAGAGGGCGCTCCTGTTGCGTACTTCTGATCGCCTCCGGCGATCAGAAGTAACAAGAAAGGCCGCGATGAGCGTCAGCCGCCTCCGATCCAGCCCTTAGCGCTGGCCGGAACTGTTTGGTTCGGCTGCGCTGGGCTCAGGCGGCTGGGGGGACCCTCAGGTAGCACACGCGGCTGGCAAAGTGGCGGCTGCGTGTGCACCTTTTTATTTGATAAAAAATCGGCCCAGCTGGGCCTGAGCGGCAGCCTCCGGCGGTAATGGACAAGCTGAGCTCGTCCATACCGCCAGGCTAGTTAAAGAAAAAAAAAATACTCCCTAATATTGACTGAATTAAGATCCGGTACTATAGCATACCTTATGTGTATTTCTAATATAGTAAACTTCTGGTCTAGTAAACAACTTTAAGGCCCCAATCGTATCTAAAAATCACAAAATGATAGCGATTACCACTAGCGTTTTGCGCAGGGATGGGGAGTCGGAGTCAAGAAGTCGGGGCAATTTTGGGCACCCGGTGTCGGAGATGTCATAAACTGAGAAGTCGGATGATTTTTGTACAAAGTCCACATGCCTGTTAAGTATTAAACTAATGAGTCGGAGTCGAGGAGTCGGAGCCATTTTGGGTACCCGGAGTCGGAGTTGAGTCATGGTTTCATAAACTGAGGAGTCGGAGTTGGAAGATTTTTGTACCGACTCCACAGCCCTGGTTTTGCGGGAGTCATTTTTCAGCGGAAAAAAAAATGACAGGACACTAGCGAGTGATCGCGATTAGCAGTTCTATACATGCTAATCTCGATCGCTCAAGAATCGCTGCCAAAACACTGCATGTAACGCGTTTGCGATTATCGCTAATCGCCCATGATCGCGGCAGTAAGAACACTGCCATAGCAAACTATGTGCTGAGCGGTTTTAAAAACCGCTAGTGGTTTGCGGTGAGCAGGAATCGCGCGATTCCCGCTCAGATGTGAACGGGCCCTTACCGGTCCCTTGGTGTTTACTATAAAGGAATACTAGTGTAGTAACAATTCAGAAGTAGAAGCCATCTAGTATTGCAACTAAAGTCACAGCTCTGTAAAGACAAATAAATCTGTGAGAGGGATTTTTTTCACTGAAGAAGCTCAGATCTTTTAGAAAAGAAAACAAAAAACTCAATTGGCAACTTTAGAAGGGATTTTCCACCCTCAGCAAACAGCAGAGCCGCCCTCCATACACAGGTGAGGAGGAAGGCAGAGGATATCTGAGGCCATGGCAGCATTATACAGGAGACTGCCAAGCAACTCTGCCACCTATGACTAAACCTCCAGGGAAGGGTCACACTCTGGGCCGCGGGAGAACGCCGGATCTGGCCGGCAGCCAGCTGAGAACACCTGACTGTCGGCAATAGGTGATCACACGTGTTGTGCGATAAAACAGGCTCTCTTGTATTCACCTAAGGGGGAGGTTCCGGGAGCTTTCCGTGTCTTGTACCGTTACATGTTACTGGCTGCTCAATGGAGCATTGCCTTTAAATGGAAAGCTCTGGATCTGGATTTTAGCCTAGTCAAACGATGCCCTGATATGTTAATGCTGATGGACAGGGAATTTATTCTAGCATAGAACACCTGGACCGCTTTAATTTGATTTGGGAGAGATGGCAGTCCTATAGGGGTACATACCGTGTTTCCCCTAAAGTAAGACATCCCCTGAGAATAAGCCCTAGCAGGAATTCCTAGCATGCTTGAAATATAAGACATCCCCGGAATGTAAGCCCTAGCAGCAGCCCACATGACACCAGCAAGTCACGCTCAATACAAAGCCTGGATACAGGAGAGCAGCAGTATAATGTGAGTTCTACAGTCCTGTATATGTGTCAGGCAACTTGTGTTTTTGTTGGAGGCAGCCCCCCTGATCTGTCGTGATAAGCATCAGCAGCAGCACTTCACCTCTTCCCAGGACACACAGCTTATCCCATCATAGCTCTGGGGAGCCTGACAGAGTTCTCTGCCTGCAAGAAATAGACTCCTAGGCCTGGTGCACACCAAAAAAACGCTAGCAGATCCGAAAAATGCTAGTAGATTTTGAAACGCTTTTTCTTTTTTCTGTAGCGTTTCAGCTAGCATTTTGCGGTTTTGGGAAGCGTTTTTGGTGTAGTAGATTTCATATATTGTTACATTAAAGCTGTTACTGAACAGATACTGTAACAAAAACCGCCTGGCAAACCGCTCTGAAGTGCCGTTTTTCAGAGCGGTTTGCGTTTTTCCTATACTTTACATTGGAGGCAGAAACGCCTCCGCAATCCAAAATCTGCAGCAGCCCGGGAGTATGCGTTTCTGCAAAACGCCTCCCGCTCTGGTGTGCACCAGCCCATTGAAATACATTACCCAAGCGTTTCCACATTCGCACCCGCAAGCGGATCGCAAACCGCAGCCGAAACGCTCTGGTGTGCACTAGGCCTCACACACATGATCAGCAGAATCAATTTCTTGTAAGTGAGAGCCAATATCTGCAAACCACAAGCTCTGTGTATGCTGCTTGTGTTTCAGCAGGGCATGCAGTATATACATTTTGTATAGGAAAACTACCAGTGTTTCCCCCCAAAATAAGACATCCTCTGAAAATAAGCCCTAGCACATCTTTTGGAGCAAAAATTAGTATAAGACAGTGTCTTATTTTTGGGAAAATAAGGTATTACCGGGTTTTCCTCAGTCCTCATGGTTGACCCCTGACCCATCTGATGTATACTTGCCCAGTTTAATTTTTCACTTGCCAATTTCTGGGACAGGTTATTGGTATTCGTACTACTTGGTATTATTGTAAAGCAGGGGTCTCAAACTCGCGGCCCATTTGCGGCCCTCGATACAATATTTTGTGGCCCTCGCCGGCAAAAGCTTCCTTATAGTTTGCTTCAGTGCTCCCAAGTAATCCGCCGCATCCTCGCCGCTAAACGAGGGCTGCAGAGCCCCCAAATCGCCGGGGGGGGGGGGGGGGGGGGGGGGCAATCCGCCGGCATTTCCTGGAAGGGGCAGAGCTTTCAGCTTCAGCTCTGCCCCTCCTGACGTCAATCGCCGCACGGATCGCTGCCTCTCCCCGCCCCTCTCTGTGAAGGAAGAGTGAGAGGGGTGGGAAGAGGCGGCGATGCGCCGCGATTGTGAAATCCCTTATGCGGCCCAGCCTCATCCTGACTTTGCCGCCTGCGGCCCCCCAGGTAAATTGAGTTTGAGACCCCTGTTGTAAAGCTTGTAATGTGATGCTAGGGCCTCTACGTTTGATTGTTTGTTACGCTAGGGTTTAATTGGTCGTAGAGTTTAATAATTTGCTGTTATTTGTGGCTATGCTATTCTACTGAATGTTTTGTAACCCTGTTTAAAATGATGCAGTTGTATCTCTGCTCTTCAGTCTTTGTGGGTACCAAATGCATCTGTGCCTGTTTGTATATTGAAATTTGTACCAAGAAACCTTGCGTTAAAAAAAAAAAAAAAAAAAATAGTGCCGATGCCGTGTCCGATTGTGCTGCCTGGAAATTTATGCTGCCCCGCATGCGCAGTATGATGCTGTACTGCAAGAGTTCCTATTATTTTATGCCGAGGCCCGCAGCCACGCCTCCTACACTCCCCAAATTTTGAGCGAATGGAAGGGACCACACCCCCCCCCCCCCCCCCCCGAACTACCTTTGTGCCAGATTGCAGCCCCCAAAACCTGCCAGTTCCCTAGATAGATCAAAGAAACATCTCTCGGGAACAAACAAGGTGTGTATGAGGATCTGCAGATATCATAGACTATGAATGCATTTTGCAGGAACGGATCTTTTGCTGGAACAGATCTTTTGCAGATACTGATCTTTTGAACGTGTACAGCATCTTTGTGTGCAGCATCTTGCAAGGATTTTTATCTGATGGGGAGTTCAGCTCAATAGAATAGACTGTGTAGGTATGGCTCTCATACTACATGGAAGTGGGTAACATTGGTCTGTGATCTTTCATTTTCCAAAGACTTATATCTCAAGTGTGTACAGTGGCTTGCAAAAGTATTCGGCCCCCTTGAAGTTTTCCACATTTTGTCACATTACTGCCACAAACATGAATCAATTTTATTGGAATTCCACGTGAAAGACCAATACAAAGCGGTGTACATGTGAGAAGTGGAACAAAAATCATACGATTCCAAACATTTTTTACAAATCAATAACTGCAAAGTGGGATGTGCGTAATTATTCAGCCCCCTTTGGTCTGAGTGCAGTCAGTTGCCCATAGACATTGCCTGATGAGTGCTAATGACTAAACAGAGTGCACCCGTGTGTAATCTAATGTCAGTACAAATACAGCTGCTCTGTGACGGCCTCGGAGGTTGTCTAAGAGAATATTGGGAGCAACAACACCATGAAGTCCAAAGAACACTCCAGACAGGTCAGGGATAAAGTTATTGAGTAATTTAAAGCAGGCTTAGGCTACAAAAAGATTTCCAAAGCCTTGAACATCCCACGGAGCACTGGTCAAGCGATCATTCAGAAATGGAAGGAGTATGGCACAACTGTAAACCTACCAAGACAAGGCCGTCCACCTAAACTCACAAGCCGAACAAGGAGAGCGCTGATCAGAAATGCAGTCAAGAGGCCCATGGTGACTCTGGACGAGCTGCAGAGATCTACAGCTCAGGTTGGGGAATCTGTCCATAGGACAACTACTAGTTGTGCATTGCACAACGTTGGCCTTTATGGAAGAGTGGCAAGAAGAAAGCCATTGTTAACAGAAAAGCATAAGAAGTCCCGTTTGCAGTTTGCCACAAGCCATGTGGGGGACACAGCAAACATGTGGAAGAAAGTTCTCTGGTCAGATGAGACCAAAATGAAACTTTTTGGCAAAAATGCAAAATGCTATCTGTGGCGGAAAACTAACACTGCACATCACTCTGAACACACCATCCCCACTGTAAAATATTGTGGTGGCAGCATTATGCTCTGGGGGTGCTTCTCTTCAGCAGGGACAGGGAAGCTGGTCAGAGTTGATGGGAAGATGGATGAGCCAAATACAGGGCAATCTTGGAAGAAAACCTCTTGGAGTCTGCAAAAGACTTGAGACTGGGGCGGAGGTTCACCTTCCAGCAGGACAACGACCCTAAACATAAAGCCAGGGCAACATGGGAATGTATTACAACAAAACATATCCATGTGTTAGAATGGCCCAGTCAAAGTCCAGATCTAAATCCAATCGAGAATCTGTGGCAAGATCTGAAAACTGCTGTTCACAAACGCTGTCCATCTAATCTGACTGAGCTGGAGCTGTTTAGCAAAGAAGAATGGGCAAGGATTTCAGTCTCTAGATGTGCAAAGCTGGTAGAGACATACCCTAAAAGACTGGCAGCTGTAATTGCTGCAAAAGGTGGTTCTACAAAGTATTGACTCAGGGGGCTGAATAATTACGCACACCCCACTTTGCAGTTATTTATTTGTAAAAAATGTTTGGAATCGTGTATGATTTTCGTTCCACTTCTCACGTGTGCACCACTGGTCTGTAACATGAAATTCCAATCAAATTGATTCATGTTTGTGGCAGTAATGTGACAAAATGTGGAAAACTTAAAAGGGGACCAAATACCTTTGCAAGCCACTGTATGTAGCCTTAGAATTGAGCCAGTCAAAAATCACCATCTGGATTTGATTGTCTGAATTCCGGGCTGCATACATTTGCATACGATTAACATAAATCTCGCATTAACTGAAATGATTAGCATCTCGCCGGCTATCCCTCAGGCTGGGTGCACACAAACGTGAAAGGCTGCGTTTTATGTCATGTTTTATGTGTTTTTACTGCTCTTTTCAAGCGTTTTGCGTGCATTTTAATGCGCTAGTAGTTCGCATATATACAAAACGCATATGCGTTCTCCATGCGTTTTTATATCTCCATTTATGCACATCACTAGGAAGACAACAAGGAGCAGAAAAACAAGGAAAAAAATAATTTTTCCTTTGGAGGGGAGAACACAAAAACCTATACCATTGTGTTCCCCTTGACTTTCCTTACGTGCGCTTTTGATGAGTCTA
This sequence comes from Hyperolius riggenbachi, assembly GCF_040937935.1. Classification (NCBI taxonomy): domain Eukaryota; kingdom Metazoa; phylum Chordata; class Amphibia; order Anura; family Hyperoliidae; genus Hyperolius; species Hyperolius riggenbachi. The sequence continues at coordinate 287,259,776 of NC_090652.1, forward strand.
TGAATATTATGCATTTTACATATGGTTTTTTATATGTGTTTTTTTCCTGCGGCCGATAGACTTCCATTAGCGGCAAAACCGCAGCGTTTATACGCACCACTTGCGTTTCTGCTATGGGTTCACCCAGCCTCATGATTAGAAGTGGTCAGTGAGATGCCAAGTTGATGATGCAACTGTAAGCAAGCTTGGTAACTCCTGTTGCAGAGCCTTGCAGATTTGCTTAAAGTTTGTATAAAATTTACATCAACTTAGAATCATTAGCAACTTGATGACCATCCATACTAATGACAGGTAGCTATTCTCAAGCAGACAACCGGTATTCTTTGGTCTTTAAAAACAAATGTAGCGACAATCTGTAATGCAAATATCCTGCTTGTGCTGCTTATCTGCAGACTCTGGCTGGAACAGACAACTCAGCCAGCTGGCTGCAGAGAGCGATTACTGCAGCTGCTAGCTATTCAAGGACAAAAACTTCGGAAAACTTTTTAAACTGGAAAAAGTAGATTCAAGCATTTTCCTATAAAGGACACCTAAAATGAGAGGGGTATGGAGGCTGGCACACTCCTTTCCTTTAAGGGCTTGTTTCCACTGTTGCGACGCGATTTCGCCGGCATTCCGACGCTTGTAAAAACGCATGCGGATGCGTTTCCGCATGCGTTTTTACCTGCGATTTCGCATGGCAGGGTGCCATGCGAAATTAACCATGACACTGCCAGGGCAAAATAAAATTGAAAAAGGTGCGAAATCGCACGCGAAATCGCGGGTAAAAACGCATGTAACAAACGCATGCGTTTTTACTATTAAATACATTAGCGGCGATTCGCATGCATTCCACTCGCAGGCAAATTCGTTGGCTCTTTTGTGCGTTTTTTTACCGCTGAAAAAAACGCACCTCAACAACGCTACAGTGGAAACAGGCCCATCCACTTGCATTACATGTGCGAATCTGCATGCGTTGGACGCATGCAGATTCGCGATAGTGGAAACGAGCCCTTAATCAATACCAGTTGACTGGCGTCCTGCTGGTCTCTTTGGCTGCAGTAGTAGTGTCTGAGCCACACCTGAAACAAGCATGTGGCTAATCCAGTTAGGGCCAATTCACACTAAAAAGCGCAAAACGGTAGCGTTTCCTTTTTGATTGGATGATTTTACCGCGATTACCGCAGTAAAAGCCCTATATACACACACTCGCAATTGGCGCTTTTATAAACAAGACAAAGACAAGACAAATAACATTTATATCGCGCTTTTCTCCTATCGGGATCGCTCCTGAATCACGAGAAAATGCTGCAGGCATCGCGTGTTGCAATTGCGGTTTATCGCGAAACGCCCGCGATCGGCGGCATTCGCAGCAGTGAAATCACTGCCATAGGGTTAATATTGCACTAGCGCTTCGGCGATTAGCGGGAATCGCCCTAGTGTGAATGGGCCCTTAGACTTCAGTCAGAAACATCTGATCTGCGTGCTTGAGTCTATAACTAATGTCTGGTACACACAATGCAAATTCCATTAGACACTTGCGATAACGATCGTTTACAAGGAACGATAATTACCAGACAAACAATATTGGAACGATTGGAATGTAACGATGGTATACAGCAACCAACATACACATACTGATGATCATTCTCGTAGAAAAGAACGATAAGAGGGAAATGTTGCGTACATATTTATACAAAATAAAACAAACAAACATGGGGTAACAGTGTTCTCCCCAGGTTCTTTTAGCCAGGTGCTCCACCCGGCTAGTTTTGGTGAGAACCTGGCTGTCATCGGCTCACCTCCTCCTATGCTGTAAGCAGAATTGTGCACAGGAGCACCTGTCCAGCATTCTCTCATATCGCCCCACCCAGCTATTTTCTCATGCCACCCGGCTACTTTTTAAAGCCACCTGGCTGGAAAAAAATTATGTGGAGAAGACTGGGTAACAAGATAAAAATATATGATAGTTAACTTGAAAACAAAGTGTTTGAAATTTAAAGGGAACCAGAGAGGATGAACTATACATACCTGGGGCTTCCTCCAGCCCCATACGCACGGATCGCTCCCACGCCGCCGTCCTCCGCTGCCTGGATCCGCCGCCACCGGGTCCCGTCATTGCCGCGACTCGACAAGTCGGCCGGCGGACGCGGCCTATTCTCCGCATCACAGGGTGCTCTCCCCATACAGATACGCATGTGGCTGCTTACTGCGCAGCCGCATGCGTAGATGTACGGAGGGAGCCCCTGTGATGCGGACGATTGGCCGCGTCCACCGGAAGTGACGGGCCCGGTACCGGCGATACAGGAAGCGGAGGATTGCGGCGTGGGAGCGATTCAGGCTTATGGGGCTGGAAGAAGCCCCAGGTATGTATAAAATCTTTCCCTTTTTTCACCCCTCGTTCCTCTCTGGTTCCCTTTAAAAATGTAACAATCGTTACGGGCTGCGCTACACAGGAAGTACAGAAGCTGGGCAAAATCCAACGCAGGCACAATGGCCCTTGTAACGATCGTGCTCGGCAGATAACTGTACACACTATAGTTTTGTAACGATTGTCGTTCAATATGATCTGTCCTGTTGGATTTTCTCATCATGCCGATATACTTCATCGTTGTACTTAATGATCGTTTGGTAAACTTCTTTATCTGATTGTCGGCAGACCGATCGTTAAGCTGCTGCTAGTAACGAACAGTCGCAAGTGTGTACGTAGCATAAGGCTGGGTGCACACAGAGCGCAAAAGGTCACGTTTTCTGTCATGTGCGGTTTTTTGTGTGCTTTTTTTTACACAGATGCGTTTTGCGTGCGTTTTTTCATTGCGTTTTATGCTAATCACTATGAAGACAACAGAATACAAAAATACATCACAAAACAATAAAAAAAAAAAACTATAAAATCGCATGGAAAACACATACCATTGAGTTCACCTTGACTTTCATTATGTGCGTTTTTGATGCATTTTTGAATATTATGCAACAAAACCTGTGTTTTTAAAAACACGTTTAAAACCGCATATGAGTTTTTCCAGCGGCCCATAGACTTCCATTAGCGGCCAAAACGCAGAGTTTGCACCTAGCCTGATGGTCTAATCATTTATTTCTGACAGGTCCATTCTGATTTGCAATTTTTTTCCTGATAGTTTTTCCGATCACTTCTATACAAAATCAATCAAATCAGATCGGACCTATCGGAGATAATCAATTCGACCCTCATTCTGACAGTAAATTGCATGGTGTGTACCAGGAGTATTCAGTAAAGGTATTGAGGCAGATGATCTGCAGGACAGCCAGGCAATCTGCATTGCTTAACTACCTAACCTCCGCCTAATGCCAATTGGCATGAAGTCCTGGGGGCGGAGATTGCAGGCGACCGCACGCCCCGATGCGTGTGCATCCCCGCTTGAATGAAGGAGCAGTCTCCCAGCGGTGATCGATGCTAGGAGACTGTTAGACGGTGCTTCGCCGTCTATTTTCACTGTAAAGCACTGCGATCTATAGCAGCACTGTACTGGCGACAGCCGAGGCAATCTGCTGTCTCCTGGGGAGACTCATAGAGCGATCGGCTCTCATAGGCTGATGTCATCTGTGAGAGTCGATCGCTGTGATTGGCTGTCTTGAGGGGTGTAGTAAAGAAAAAAAATAAGCAAAAACAAAATTTAATAAAAAGAAAACAAAAACAAATATATATATACAAAAATAAACAATAACCTCCTGAGCGTTACATCGAGGGGGAGTGGTCAGGCTATAAGGTTAGGGTGAGAGGGAGTGGTCAGGCTATGGATAAGGTTAGGGTGAGAGGGGAGGCGGAGTGGTCAGGCTATGGATACGGTTTGGGTGAGAGGGAGTGGTCAGGCTATGGATACTGTGAGGGGGGAGTGGTCAGGCTATGGATAAAATTAGGGTGAGAGGGGAGTGGTCAGGCTATGGATAAGGTTAGGGTGAGAGGGGAGGGGGAGTGGTCAGGCTATAGATAAGGTTAGAGTGAGAGGGGAGGGGGAGTGGTCAGGCTATGGATAAGGTTAGGGTGAGAGGGGAGTGGACAGGCTATGGATAAGATTAGAGTGAGAGGGGAGTGGTCAGGCTATGGATAAGGTTAGGGTGAGAGGGGAGTGGTCAGGCTATGGATAAGGTTAGAGTGAGAGGGGGAGTGGGCAGGCTATGGATAAGGTTAGAGTGAGAGGGGGAGTGGGCAGGCTATGGATAAGGTTAGAGTGAGAGGGGGAGTGGGCAGGCTATGGATAAGGTTAGGGTGAGAGGGGGAGTGGGCAGGCTATGGATAAGGTTAGGGTGAGAGGGGGAGTGGTCAGGCTATGGATAAGGTTAGCGTGAGAGGGGGAGAGGTCAGGCTATGGGTAAGGTTAGAGTGAGAGGGGAGTGGTCAGGCTATGGATAAGGTTAGGGTGAGAGGGGAGTGGGCAGGCTATGGATAAGGTTAGAGTGAGAGGGGGAGTGGGCAGGCTATGGATAAGGTTAGAGTGAGAGGGGGAGTGGGCAGGCTATGGATAAGGTTAGGGTGAGAGGGGGAGTGGTCAGGCTATGGATAAGGTTAGCGTGAGAGGGGGAGAGGTCAGGCTATGGGTAAGGTTAGGGTGAGAGGGGAGCGGTCAGGCTATGGGTAAGGTTAGGGTGAGAGGGGAGCGGTCAGGCTATGGATAAGGTCAGGGTGAGAGGGGAGTGGGAGTGGTCAGGCTATGGATAAGGTTAGGGTGAGAGGGGAGTGGTCAGGCTATGGATAAGGTTAGGGTGAGAGGGAATTGGGAGTGGACAGGCTATGGATAAGGTTAGGGGGAGTGGGGTGGTCAGGCTATGGATAAGGTTTGGGTGAGAGGGGGAGTGGTCAGGCTATGGATAAGGTTAGAGTGAGAGGGGGAGTGGTCAGGCTATGGATAAGGTTAGAGTGAGAGGGGGAGTGGTTAGGCTATGGATAAGGTTAGAGTGAGAGGGGGAGTGGTTAGGCTATGGATAAGGTTAGGGTGAGAGGGGGAGTGGTCAGGCTATGGATAAGGTTAGAGTGAGAGGGGGAGTGGTCAGGCTATGGATAAGGTTAGGGTGAGAGGGGGAGTGGTCAGGCTATGGATAAGGTTAGGGTGAGAGGGGGGTGGGCAGGCTATGGATAAGGTTAGAGTGAGAGGGGGAGTGGGCAGGCTATGGATAAGCTTAGGGTGAGAGGGGGAGTGGGCAGGCTATGGATAAGGTTAGGGTGAGAGGGGGAGTGGTCAGGCTATGGATAAGGTTAGGGTGAGAGGGGGAGTGGTCAGGCTATGGATAAGGTTAGGGAGAGGAGGGGGAGTGGGCAGGCTACGGATAAGGTTAGGGAGAGGAGGGGGAGTGGGCAGGCTATGGATAAGGTTAGGGTGAGAGGGGAGTGGTCAGGCTATGGATAAGGTCAGGGTGAGAGGGGAGTGGGAGTGGTCAGGCTATGGATAAGGTTAGGGTGAGAGGGGAGTGGTCAGGCTATGGATAAGGTTAGGGTGAGAGGGAATTGGGAGTGGTCAAGCTATGGATAAGGTTAGGGGGAGTGGGGTGGTCAGGCTATGGATAAGGTTTGGGTGAGAGGGGGAGTGGTCAGGCTATGGATATGGTTAGAGTGAGAGGGGGAGTGGTCAGGCTATGGATAAGGTTAGAGTGAGAGGGGGAGTGGTCAGGCTATGGATAAGGTTAGGGTGAGAGGGGGAGTGGTCAGGCTATGGATAAGGTTAGGGTGAGAGGGGGTGGGCAGGCTATGGATAAGGTTAGAGTGAGAGGGGAGTGGGAAGGCTATGGATAAGGTTAGGGTGAGAGGGGGTGGGCAGGCTATGGATAAGGTTAGAGTGAGAGGGGGAGTGGGCAGGCTATGGATAAGGTTAGGGTGAGAGGGGGGGGGGTGGGCAGGCTATGGATAAGGTTAGAGTGAGAGGGGGAGTGGGCAGGCTATGGATAAGGTTAGGGTGAGAGGGGGAGTGGGCAGGCTATGGATAAGGTTAGGGTGAGAGGGGGAGTGGTCAGGCTATGGATAAGGTTAGGGTGAGAGGGGGAGTGGGCAGGCTATGGATAAGGTTAGGGTGAGAGGGGGGGGTTGGCAGGCTATGGATAAGGTTAGGGTGAGAGGGGGGGTGGGCAGGCTATGGATAAGGTTAGAGTAAGAGGGGGAGTGGGCAGGCTATGGATAAGGTTAGGGTGAGAGGGGGAGTGGTCAGGCTATGGATAAGGTTAGGGTGAGGGGGAGTGGTTAGGGTGAGGGGGAGTGGTCAGGCTATGGATAAGGTTAGAGAGGGGGGGTGGGCAGGCTATGGATAAGGTTAGGGTGAGAGGGGGAGTGGTCAGGCTATGGATAAGGTTAGGGTGAGTGGTTAGGGTGAGAGGGGGAGTGGTCAGGCTATGGATAAGGTTAGAGAGGGGGAGTGGTCAGGCTATGGATAAGGTTAGGATGAGATGCAGGGCAGAGTTCCTGGGTTACCTGGGTGTAGCACCAGCTCTCAGCCACAGCTGCACTGGCCATGTGAGAGGAGGGGGGCGCTGTGGAGCCCGCAGACATAGCGCCTCCTATAGGAAGTCGGGGCTCAGCACACAGCGCTCTGTATCTCCCCGTCACTCCATGGCTCCATGGGAGGCCCCACACACAGCGTGATCGGGCACCGGGGAGGTCACATAATGCCGGCTACTTCCCGGCTCCCCTCCCGAGCACCGGCACCTCACAGGATCTCTTCTTCAGGCTCCACCGCGCATGCGCTATCCAAATCTCACACAGCAGTCCCGCGAGATGCCGGGGCGCCTGCGCAGTGCGGATTGTGAGGCCGCCGGACTGCGGTCAGCCAGGGCAGTACGCGTGCGCAGCAGGTGGCCGGGAGATCTGCGAGCAGCGGGTGTGCGCATGCGCAGTGTGTGCTGAGTGTGTAAACAGTAGTTATCGTTTATATTTTGTGTTTGTGTGCTTTGCCATCATCATGATGATCATCATTGCTTCCGGTCACCCGTCTTGTTCTGACTCCTGAAGCATCAGCTTTCTCTTTCATGAGTTACAGAGAGCTATGGAATAAGCCTAGAAATAGGATAATGCATTGGGGCGCCTTGTAACTTTGATGGGATTAAAAGGGTTCTTACACCCTGAAAATTGTGGTGCGATCGCAATATTCACTAATTTACAAGTGCACGTTTCACTGCAATCATGAGTGCGTGCGATCACAATTCCCGATGATGGGGGCGAAAGTTGCTGGAAGTTTTTGCACCACGATTTGTACGCACTCTCATTTAATTTAACCCAGTTGCAAACATGGAAAAAAAAGCGCCACTACATTTCGGTTAGCTGTAGAACGGAGCGCACTACTCTGTACACATATCTCCCAACTTTTTGAGATTAGAAATAGGGACAGGAGTAAAAAAAAAACGAGCTCTAATTACCTAGGGCTTCCTCCAGGCGTACGTTAAAAAAGGGCATCGAGAAAAAAAGGGCGCAGGGTTTTAAACGATAAGCATGAATAACGTTTTAAAAAAAATGTGCTATATTTCATTTAAAAATAATGTTTTATAAAGTTATAAATCATTAAATAATGTGTATCAAACCTGCAATTGTAAAAACGTTAATCTTCCTGTTTAAAAAGTGAAATGTATAAAAAGTTTTATAAAGGATTAATAAGAATTTTACTAAAACTATACCTAACCCTACTCTCACACAGAACACTCCTTGTATCTACCCCTAACCCCTAGACCCCCCTGGTGGTGCCTAAACCTAAGACCCCCCTGGTGGTGCCTAAACCTAAGACCCCCCTGGTGGTGCCTAAACCTAAGACCCCCCTGGTGGTGCCTAAACCTTAGACCCCCCCCCTGTGATAAGCATTAATAACGTTTTAAAAAAAATATTGTACTGTTTTTCGTTTAAAAATAATGTTTAAACAATTGTAAATCATTAAATAATGTGTAATCATGAGTAGCAGTTATAAAACATTAAAAGTCTCCGGGCACCACTTGTAAAACGTTATTTTTCTCCGGCGCTCTTTTTTCCTGTTGGGCGCCCATTAAACTATATTTATTATGGGAGTGAATGGCGGCGCCCTTTTTTTACACCTGCCTCATGCGCCAAAATTTCCTGCCTCCTTCCTCCAGCCCCTGGCAGCTGATCTGTCCCTTGCTGTAGCTCCAGTTGGTCGGGGTCCCCTTCATTGCAGATGCCGACCTCGCTCCAGACCACGTGATCACGATCACCAGCGGCACTCATGCAGTAGATGCCAGCCTGGCGAGGTCGGCATCTGCAGCGGACCGCAGGCCCCCGGAGCTACAGCAAGGGACAGATCGGCTGCCAGGGCCTGGAGGAAGCCCCAGGTAAGTAGAGCTCGTTTTCTATTCCTCTGATGTGTCCTTTTAGACACACCGCTGATCACGCTCCAGCCACGCCAATAGTCCCTGATACCAGAAAGAATTCTGAGGTAAAAGACAAAGTTTTAGGCCTCTTTCACAGTGCGACGTTAAAGTCGCATGTTAGAAAATGTTTTAGCGTGGACTAACGCATAGCAATATTAAGTCTGTGCGACATTCACAGTGCACACGTTGCGTTGTGTGTAACGTGTAGCAATATTTAGAAAGTGCTGCATGCTGTGCGTTTAGCAATAAATCTGCTGCGTTATGTGTGTTGCACATGCTCAGTAATGTTTATTTTTTTTAATGTAACGCATACGCCGTTTTTGTTCCATTACTGTGCGACGAAAACGGTGCACCAAACGTAGGGCTAAAGAGTACTTTAACGTCCAAGTTATAGTCTTTCAATGCGTTGCATTAGGGGCACGTTATGTTACCTTAACGTTGCATCAAACGCAACGTCCCACTGTGAAAAAGTCCTACAAATTCAGACCACGCTGGTCCTCTCTATGATCATTAATTCTCCATTTTAACATTTAAAAATAAGAAACATAGTTTAAATAATAGAAATAACATTTAGAGTATATTAAACACATTTTTCAGTAGAAAAATACATATATTTACATAGATCTGTACATTAGTCCTGAAAGAGCGGAGCAGTGCTCTTCAGCGCAGGCAGATTTGGACGCAGCCGGCGCCACCATAGACCGTAATAGGAATTACAGCTATAGCTACGCTCAGTGAGTAACGTCGGCGCCGTCAGAAGTCGGAGCTGAATTTGCTTTTAAAACACAATAATTAAACCGCCAGCAATCGCTGGAAGCCGAATTACATAATTCCCCACCATCCATGGCGGCCTGGAAGGGGAATAGTAATTAACACGGCTGAGACTTGTGCAGCAGCAGGATCAGCCATAAACCGGCTGTATCTATCCTACGCCCAAGTCTCCCGGCGCCGATTTTAAATGTATGCTGAAAGAGGGACAAATCGGGAAGAAAGAGGGACAGAGGGATTTAATCCCCAAAGAGGGACTGTCCCTCTGAAAAAAAGGACAAGTGGGAGCTATGTGTAGAGGCCACCATTCTGTCAATCATGGTGCCCTTGCGATCGGCAAAAGGCATGTGCATATGGAAGCACATGCAGTGTGGAAGGACCCTCCTTATGTATGGACTGGGGTCCATATGCAATTAACTTTTCTCCTGAGTTTTCTCCTAAGAGATAATTTTTCATCTTGGATTTAAAATATTTTTTAAGCACTTTGCAATTGAAAAAGTACCAAAAAGTAGTTGAAAAGTACTATTAATATTGTTTTGAGTATTTTTTTTTTTTTTTGCATGCTGGTGGTTTAAAAGGCATTGTGAAAATATCACCTAAGCGAAAACTCAGGAGAAAAGGAAATACATTTTCATCTTCTATTTAGAATAACTTTTCAGCCTTTTGCAATCAAAAAAGTACCAAAAAGTAGGAGAAAAAGTACCATAAAGTAGGAGAAAAAGTACTATTAAAACTATTTTAAGTATTTTCTTGCTTGCTGGTGATTTAAAAGGCATTTTATTGACAAGTTTGAAAACATCACTTAGGGCCCTTTTCCACTAGCAATCGCAATCACAAATCACAAACGCCAGTGATTGCGATTGCGATTTTTCATTAATTCTGTTATGCGATTGCGATTTGCGATTTTCATTTGCATTGCATTATCATTGTAAAAATCGCTCCAGCAAGCGATTGCGATTTGCGATTAGCGATTTCCAAATCGAATCACTGTAGTGGAAAATACTTCTCATGCTTTCTATGATAAAGTAACAACCCTAGTGATTTAAAAATCACTAGCGATTTGCGATTTTGCGATTCAGCAATCACAATCGCTCTAGTGGAAAAGGGCCCTTAGAGGAAACTGAGGAGAAAAAGTGAATTGCATTTAGACCCTGGAGTCTTATGGCAAAAAAGCACTTAATCAAACAAACAATTTTTGTTGTTGCCACAGTAGAATCCCTTTAGGCTTCTTGCACACAGGGACAATACAGGCGCACGTTAGTGCAGCCTGTAACGCTCCCCCAACGCACAGCAATGTAACACAAGTGGGCTGTTCACACTGCCCACGTTGCGTTACATTACATTGTAACGCAGCAAAGTGCTGCATGCTGTGCGTTCTACGCGGCTAAGCCGCGTTAGACTGTTTGCACATGCTCCGTCATGTTGGGGAGGAGGGGAGAGCGGCCGAGCACATGGCTAATTAATATTCACTGCACTCAGTGACGTGCAGTGTTTACTTCCTGGAGCGGCCGCTCTGTGCGGCGATTGGCCGGCGGGACCACGTGATGCCGCATGCGTCCAAGAGTACACATCACGGCGTCACGGACGCCAGAGTGAGCTGCACAACGCGGCTCACTCCGACGTCCACACCATAGAGCACCAGGCCTTGCGTTAGGGGCACGCTATGTGCCCTATAACGTCCCCTAAACGCAACGTCCTGGTGTGAAACTAGCCTTATAGTAAACTCTAAAGTACGTGGCCAAATAGTTTACTCTATCACAATCATGCATTGTACATTCGTACAGGTGCATAGACGGGTCCTGGGGACTGAGTTTACTCTAGCCAGAGGATTAATATAACAAGCATTCTACTGTATATGTTTCACACCACTGTGTTGATTTTTGGGAACACATTAGTTCTGTAGTCAGCATAGTCTTATCCCGTAACTGTAGGCGTGGGCCCCCTATAACAACTTCAGCCTTTATTCACCCCTCCCTCAAGAAGTGCAGCTACCATTTCCCTCTCCTCTCCCAAATAAAAAAAAATCCCAGCCACCAGGAGGATACCCCCTCCCCATGCAGAGCAGTGCTGCAGACCAGCATGAATCATCTGCTGCATTGCCAACTCTGGTCCTATACAATAGAGCTGCTATTAATCATTCTGTACATCTTCCGCATCAACCTCAGAGACTGGGAAGGTGTACAGAGCAGAGTGACAGAGAGCAGACCTGGGCCCATATGCAAGTAACTTTTTCACCTGAGTTTTCTCCTTGGAGATAATTTTTCATCTTCTATATAGAGTAATTTTCCGCACTTTGCAATTGAAAAAGTAACAAAAAGTAGGTTAAAAAAGCTCTCAAAATTATTTTAAGTACTATTTTCTTGCTTTCTGATGGTTCAAAAGCGTTTTATTGACAAGTTTGCAAATATCATCAGGAGAAAAACTCAGAGAAAAAATGAATTGCATATGGAGCCTGGGCCCTTATTAAAGTTAACCCGAGGTGAAAATAAATTGATGAGATAAACAATTGTAGTTATCCTCCTACTCCTAAAATGGCTTTTTAGATATTCCATGGCTTTATTTTATACAGTATTTAAACATTTACAAAGTAGACTAAGTGTGGTTTGCCTTCTTAAAGGGAACCTTAACCGGCGGGGAAAAATCAATTCACTTACCTGGGGGCTTTCCCAAGCCTCCTGCAGCCGTCCTGTGCCCGCGCCGGTCCTTCGGTGCCCTCCGGTCTCCCTCCGCCGCTAAGTTTCGTTTTCGGCCGACCGCCAGTCGTCCTCCGGCAAAGCGTCCTCTTCTTCCGCATTCCCCGTCGTAAAGAGCCGTAAAGCGTGTCCGCATGACGCCAAACGCGTCATGCGGACGCGCTTTACGGCTCTTTACGACGAGGAATACGGAAGAAGAGGACGCTTTGCCGGAGGACGACTGGCGGTCGGCCGAAAACGAAACTTAGCGGCGGAGGGTGTCCGGAGGGCACCGAAGGACCGGCGCGGGCACAGGACGGCTGCAGGAGGCTTGGGAAAGCCCCCAGGTAAGTGAATGTATTTTTCCCCGCCGGTTAAGGTTCCCTTTAAAGCAGAAGGAATTTGCGATAATTCAGCATAAAGTAAACATCTGTGGTTACCCACAATGCACCACTACTGAATATGTAAATTATCTCTTTATTCCCCTGAGGCCAAGCTAGCATCCAGAACCACTGGTGTATAGCAACCCTATAGCTTTAAATTTTACAGAGCCACATCAACCCAACATGCAGACAGCCTGTTTCTTACTTTTGGTTCTCTTCAGTGCATGGCAGGCATTCATATGGCTCTATGGGATAGAGGCTTAGACCAGAACAGAATACCCAAGCAGCTCGGGGTGACCCAAATATACAAGGAAAGTATAGGGGACTTAAAGAGACCGAAAAGCCCTCCTACTAAAAAACAATGCTTAGTGTGGTTTGCCTTCTTAAAACAGAAGGAATTTGTGATAATTCAGCAATTGAACATCTGTGGTTACCGACAATGCACCGCTACTAAATATGCAAATTATCACTTTATGCCCCTGAAGGCAAGCTTGCATCCAGAACCGCTGGGGTCTAGCAAGCCTATAGCTTTAAAGGGGTTCGCTTGTATTTTTAAAAAAGCTAAAACTGACACTTACCTGAAGCTTCTATCGCCCCCTGCAGCTGTAATGTCCCATGCCGTCCTCCTCTGATGGAACCCGCCACCAGTGACCTGCTAATTATTTGCCTAACTAGACGAATAGTGGATTTCACGCAAAACAGCGTTTTAAGGGCCTAAATCACATTGAATGCTAAATTGCAGGCCTAAAGTGCTGCAAAACATCTTGCATGTATATATGTTACGGCCAGAACCCGAAGTTTGGCCACTTCTAGTTCTGGCCGGCCACTTCGGGTTCTGGCCGGCCAATGTGCGAAGTGGCCGCTGTGCTGCGGTCAATGTGAGAAATTGATTGATTCCTGTGACATTAAGGTATCTTCTGGCTGCAGTGCAGCGGCCAAACGTATAACAACTTAGTTAATTTAATGCAATTAAGTCGGCGGCAATGTAACAATTCAAGCCGCTGGCTTTTGGTCTGCCTCTCTCTCCTCCCCCCCCCCCCCCCCCGCTTCTCTCTCCTCCTTCTCTTATGGGCAGCCGGCGGGGACATGCGTGTCCATGAGATTCGTTCGTCGCACCAGGAAAGCAGAGCGGGGAGGCTGCAGACATTGCTTCTGCCAGCACTCGCTCTGCAAGAACGGAAGGGAAGCCTGCCGCGACGAACGACTCTGGAGGGGACACGCGTGTCCCCGCCGGCTGCCCATAGGAGAGCGAGAGAGGCGGGGGGAGGAGAGAGAGGCGGAGGGAGGAGAGAGAGGCAGAGAAAAAGCCGGCGACTTGAATTGTTACATTGCCGCCGGCTTAATTGCATTAAATTAACTAAGTTGTTATACGTTTGGCCGTTGCGCTGCGGCCAGAAGATACCTTAATGTCACAGGAATCAATCAATTTCTCACATTGGCCACAGCGCAGCGGCCACTTCGCACATTGGCCGGCCAGAACTAGAAGTGGCCAAACTTCGGGTTCTGGCCGTAACATATACATCAATCAGGGAGTGTAATTAGAGTACTGCTCCACACTGACACACCAAACTCACTGTGTAACGCACCGCAAACAGCTGTTTGTGTAGTGACGGCCGTGCTGGACTGGTGCGCACCATGGCCAGAGTGCAGGCCATGGCGGTTTTCGAACCCATATGGTCGCCGGGCTGAGGTAGCTGAATGACAGAACAGTGACTGTCCAGCTGATCAAATTTGGTATGTCCACAATGAAGCAATGACCTTATTATCTTTGATGTGCCCCCCCCCCCTCCCCTCGAGACACTCATATAGCCGGCGGTCATTGCTTCATTGTGATACGTAAGCCCCTTCACCGCGGCAAGGTAATGATCACGAAGGGGAATTGGCATATGTACATGACTTTTGTTTTGTTGTTGCAGCCGCAGTGCAGCCAGAAAAATTAGTCAGGCATGTACACGCACCAGAAAAATTATTCTTAAAAATTCAGGAATCCGCCTGGAGTCCTGGACCCTGTTGGTGGTGGCGGAGAAGGCAGTCAAGCGGCCTGCAGGCAGAGATGCTGTGTGGGGAGCGACTTAGTCTTGGGGCAGGCAGTCACACAGCATGCAGGCAGAGATGCTGTGTGTGGGGACTGACTTAGTCTTCGGGGAGGCCTGACCGTGCTTTGCAGACCATGTGGTCAGATGGTCCCTTGACCCAACGCTGTGTGGCAGAGATGACACCACTTGCATTTTTTGAGAAATAATTGCATGTCTTCCACTGCGGTGTGTGGATTTGATTTTGTGTGCTGCTTTCCCTCAGGTGGTCATCCCAATGCAGTTTGTGCTTTGTAATCATGTGCCTTTGTAAGGTAGTTGTCCCTATGCGGGTCTTGGTCTTTCCACGGCTCAATTTTTGGTGGCAGAGAGTACAGATGGCATTGCTCTCATCTGAGGCAGACCCACAAAAAAATGTCCACACCGCTAAGCCCTGGGATGATGGCACTTTAATGGTGGCGGCCGACTGAGTGTTAAGTGGGGTGCCAGAATCAGAGCAGGAGGAGGAAGATATGTCACGCTTCCGTGCGGAAGCTGAGAAAGATAAGGTGTTCTGTGTTAAATAGTCAACTATGTCCTGATAATATTGGGGGTTGATGGCACGTGCCTTCTTCTGAACACTGTACTTTGGTCGAGGGCCGCACGAAATCACGACAGCGCGACCTCGAACAGACCTGCCAGGTGGCCTGCCTCTGCCTTTTGTTTGGCCATATTGGGGGGGATTAAGTGAAAGGTATGCACTGACTTGACTAATACAATGTGCAGTCAGTCACACAAGTGCAGTTACCAGGTATGCAAGGAGTGGTATATCACACTGCGTGCGCTCACGTAGGTAGGTGGGTGCACTGAAGTGAACAACAGGTAGTAGGTATATGCAGTGATGGGTATTACATGTGCACCTGTCACACATAGACAGGTATCGGATAGGCACAGTGACACTGCGTGCGCTCACGTAGGTAGGTGGGTGCACTGAAGTGAACACTTCAGTGAGCATATGCAGTGATGGGTATTACATGTGCACCTGTCACACACAGACAGGCACAGTGACACTGACTGACAGTGCTGTATATAATACAAGTGGGCCGGAAAAAAAATAAAAATCACATAACAAGATTAGCTCTCAAAAGAGCTGTTGAGGGGTGCTTTTTTTAGCAATAACAATCAGCCAGGAGCAAGCTAACAAGCCTACAAGAGCCTAACTAATCTTTCCCTATGAGAGTCTGCAGCAGCTATCCCTTCACTACTTACTGCAGGCACACGAGTGAGTCCACTGCCTGACGCTGCCTGACTTTTATAAGGGGGGTGGGGCTCCAGGAGGGAGTGTAGCCTAATTGGCTACAATGTGCCTGCTGACTGTAATGTAGAGGGTCAAAGTTGACCCTCATGATGCACTATGGGGGCGAACCGAACTTCCAGAAATATTCCCGGTTTGTTGCGATCGCGAACCACGGAAGTTCATAGTATCATGCGGCTGGCTCTTAAATACAGCACACACCAACCTCTACATCACCTGATGAAGGCACAGGAAGCGCTGAAACTGGTAGTAATGTAGAGGCATTTATGTGAGCGGTCACGCCCCGCTCCTGGCGACACCGCAGCCAGCGGAACGTGGAACAACAACGTTGCATCTCCGGGTCCTGGCCAGACCGCGGCAGAGGGTTACGATCGTGGGCAGGCCACTACACGCTGATTTTAAAGAAACCTAAATGTAAGTGCATTTTTATATTGCGTATCCTCATTAAACATTTTAATGCACTATTGGAGCACTTCTTTTTTGTTTTCTCCATACATTATATCAGCATGGGCCACCATTCATCCTCAGCAACCAGAGCAGGGACAAGGTCCTCCAGCACCCAAGGCTGAGTCACCAAAGTGCGCCCCTCCATCCCTCCCACCCCAGCCGTCACACACTGATTGCTATTAGACTAAGAGGGCCACAGGGCCCACAACCTCCCCAACACATTAATATCTAGTTATCTGGCTTGCAGTCACTGCTATGTATCCCCTTTTCTTATTTCTTTCTGCTTCATACACAATTAGGAATGACAGCTCAATGAATTGTGCGCCCCCTCCTACACTGCGCCCTGAGGCTGGAGCCTCTTCAGCCTATGCCTCGGCCCGGCCCTGTCAGCAACGGTATCATCAGTCCATGCCAAGAAGAATATCGGCTGTGATCAAAGCAAAAGGTGGACCGACTTGTTATTAGACGGTGTCTCTCCATATATTTTTCATGTCAAGCCAGGCATTGCTCTCTCCCCTGTTGCTTCTTGTTGTAGCTGGACATTTGCATTACACAACTGTATACGTTTCTGTTGCTTGTGCTTTCTTTATTACGCTTTCACATTTATATTTTTGCTCAGCATGTTGGGAGATGATAGAGTTAAATATTTAATTATTGATTATAATAATTGTATAATTTCTTGAAAATAAAGTTTTTTTAATATTTTATTTTTTGCATGATGATTGCACAGCACTTGTTTTAACTTTCCATGGAGTTATATTGCATTTTTCTGCCTCTGTCCTTGACATCTGTGGCCCAACCACAGACCCCTAACTTGGCAATTTTATGACCATGCGTTGCGCTCCAACTGCTGGTTTTCGTGCCCCAGGCACTTGGCTGAAATTGCGTTCAGTTTGGTTGCTGCTTTTCTATATAGTGGTAATATAAACCTCTGTTTGTTCTCTAAATAGAAATGGAGATTAGAGCGATTCAAACCACATTTACCCATACATGTTATATGACAAGTAATTATTTTCAGACAAGTTTTGTTCGCTGTGCATCAAATGAGATTTCCATTTCAGACAGTTGGGGCTAGTTCCTACAGATGGCTGAATAGAGGTAGAGGCCCCTATTACACATAGGCACTTTATTTGTGTTGTGTTAGCATGCAGGCTAACGCAACCGCAAAGAACGTGTATGGGGCCTAGTACATTTTCCACATGTTGCTCCAGAAAGGCGTTACCATGCGACTTCCGTGAATGCATTGAAGTCAATGCGCGATTCAGAAACTTGAAATATGTTTGCGTCGGTAGTGCTGCATTCATGCGAGGAACGACGCAAATACGACAGGGAAGCCAGGAACCCCAGTGATGTACTTCCTGTCCTGGGCAAGGGGTGGCGACGGGCGTGCAAGCAGCATGCGGGAGTTGGTGCTATGCATGTGTGTCACTCACACTCTGCTGCAGTGTCGTATGAAGTATGTTTTTGACGTCATGGTGCGGAGGGGGGTGTGGCGGCAGCGGCGCATCGCACTGCAGTGATCTCCAGAGGTATAAAATCAGTCTCAAGGTGCCCATATGTTAATAGGTTGCCACTCTGACTCAAATAAGTGCATAGGCACTTTAACCACTTCACTACCACCAGTGAAAATAGCCCTCAGTACCGAAACTTTTTTTCTTTTTGCCTTGGGGGATGCTATGCTGGGAACACACGATGCAATTTCCTGTCCGATCGAGGGGTAAACTGATGGGAAGTATCCGACTGGAAGTCCGCCGCAAAGTTAACAGCGCGTTACAATTTGTTTGTGGCGGCAGTACTGCGCTCATGCGTGGAACGACGCAAATACGACGGGGAAATCGGGAATCCCAGTGACATTCCTCCTGTCCTGCAGGGAGTACATCACGTGGCGAGGGGTGGAAAAGTGCTTGCGAGTGGCATGCGGAAGGCGGGTGGCGCTATACATACGTTTTTGACGTTATGGAGCGATACGAGGGGGTGGCGCAACGGAAGCAGTAGATTTGGGCGCATGAGACAAGTGGACAAAAAGGGCGCCCCATTCACTTCCATTATAAATATCGTTTAATGGGCGCTGAACGGGGAAAATAAGGCGCCGGAGATTTTTAAGGATTTATAACGGCGCCCGGAGATTTTTAAGGATTTATAACTATGTTTGTGATGATTTAAGTTTACAAAATGAGCCCGTGACGAATAACGTTTATGAAGATAATAAATCACTATTTCTGAAACATTTCTAACACATTATTATCCACCCAAAAAAATAATTTACATTTTTTTTCTTTACATTTTTTATTTATTAATGTCTGTAAAATATTATTATCCATAGGGGGTTTTAGGTTTAGGCACCAACAGGGGGGTCTTAGGTTTAGGCACCAACAGGGGGGTCTTAGGTTTAGGCACCAACAGGGGGGTCTTAGGTTTAGGCACCAACAGGGGGGTCTTAGGTTTAGGCACCAACAGGGGGGTCTTAGGTTTAGGCACCAACAGCGGGGTCTTAGGTTTAGGCACCAACAGGGGGGTCTTAGGTTTAGGCACCAACAGGGGGGTCTTAGGTTTAGGCACCAACAGGGGGGTCTTAGGTTTAGGCACCAACGGGGGGGTCTTAGGTTTAGGCACCAACAGGGGGGTCTTAGGTTTAGGCACCAACAGGGGGTCTAGGGGTTAGGGATAGGTACAGGGAGGGTTTTTAATAAACGAAAATATAAGTTTCACTTTACAAACAGGGAAGATTAACGTTTTAAGAATTGCCGATCTCATACACATTATTTAGTGATTTATAAATTCATAAAACACTATTTATAAACGAAATTCTACACAATAATTTCTATAAACGATATTTCCATTTATCGTTTATACCACGCGCCCTTTTTTCCCGACACCCTTTTCGTACGTACGCGGCGCAACACTCTATAGAGGTATAAAACCGGCATCAAGGGGCACATACATTAATAAGTTGCCACCCAATGTGGCAAAAAGATAGATCCCTCTCTGATCCAGTCAATAAGTGCATGGGCGACTTAGAAGTAGAATCCACACACTCCGAAAGGAGACATCCAGACGGTTTTACTAAATAAACAAAAAAGACGAAATAAAAAGGCTTTTTTATTTATCGTTATGGTTAAACGATATCGTTTAGCGTCTTTAATAAAACCTTTTGGATGTCCGCTTTCGGAGTGTGTGGATTCTACTTCTAAGTCGACCTTCTGCTGCTATTGAATCCGGCACTTCAAGACCAGGTGAGAGAGTGTAGCGGTTCCTACTCTTTGCTTCAATAGGTGTGTGAGAACTTTAACCGCTTTGCTACCGTCTATGAAAGTAGCTCTCGATACACAATACAATTTCCCATCCGATGTACGGGTAATCTGATGGGAAGTTGTGTTGTGTGTACATGTCCAAACTGCCCCCGATCGATAAAGGGATCGATTTTCTGATGATAACTTTGCAAAATCGATCCCTTTGTCGATCAGAAGCAGATTGGACAGGTCGGAAATATTCTCCCGATTCCTGTCGATCAGATTGGAAGTTGAATTGTGCGTTTCCAGGATTACAGTTGCACAGTTTATGGCTCAGCTGTTCTTTGTCAGACATAGATAGTCCTGCTATTGTTTATTTCAGGACAGATAGCAATTTTTTCCAATGCTAAACATTTAATACCACACATTACAAAAGACAATAAATGCATAAAAACTAACACCATATTTCATTCATAGCAGAACAAAGGGCACAAGTACATTGCATATCCCTACAAATGAACCCATCTAAAAACTAGACCTTAACCCCCCCACCACCATATTCAACAACGGATATAATTAGGGATTTGGCCCTATGGTCTTTTCTTCCATTTTGATTGAAAGAATGGAGTAAAATTTAAAAATTCCATATTTTTTCTGCAAATATGCTGCTTTGTATATATATATGTCAGCCGCGCCAACCTAAGACCTACACATCAATGTCTCTTAATGCTATACAACAGTCCACTGAGTTCGCTGTGGGGGTGTCCAATGAAGAGATGATCAAACAAAATAAATCCACTGCGCTCTCGTTCCAATGGTAACAACCTAGTGACAAACAGACAAACTATACATCGCGTGATACTGTATTCAAAAGTTCAGCACTTCAGAACCCGTGCAGTGTGAGCAAACAGTGTTTCCACTCGTGTCACCACCACCCGTAATCGGAGAGGCTCACTGGATTCAGGCCACGAGAGCGCAGTGGATTTATTTTGTTTGAAATATGTTACTTTGAAAGCACATAATGCTCACATGCTGTTTGCAGGCCACAAATACATCATAAAACATATTCATCAACATCTCCTGTGTATGGGATTATTAAATACTAAGCCCGCTGTCTGGGTGTCACCCTGGACTCCGCACTCGCCTTCACTCTGCTTCACTTCCTTCGTCCTGCAACTTCCACCTCCGTAACATCTGCAAGATCTGCCCTTTCCTGACCTCTGCCACCACCAAACTCCTCATCCATGCCCTCATAATTTCCCGCCTACTGCAATGCCCTTCTGTCTGGTCTCCCTATAACCCGAATTGCCCTGCTGCAGTCCGTCATGAATGCGGCAGCCAGAATTATCCACTGCTCCCATCACTCCACCACGGCGGCTCCCCTCTGTGAATCCCTCACTGGCTTCCTATCCAGTCCAGAATCAGATTCAAGATAGGGCAGACAACGTGAGCTCGTACATCAGGTTCTGCGAGGACTCCTGTATACCAACAAAAACTCACAAAGTCTATCCAAACGACAAGCCATGGTTCTCCAAGAAACTTCGGCAACTGCGCAGAAGCAAGGAAGCCGCACACAAGTCCGGGAACCAGGAGGAATACAGCAGGGCAAGAAACTTGCTTGACAGGGAACTGAGAAGCGCTAAGAAAGGTTACGCAGATAAGCTGAAAGAGGACCTCTCCTCAAACGACTCACAAGCAGTTTGGCGAGGGCTTAAAGCCGCCACCGGTTACAAGCCTCCCCCCCAAAGTGCACCTCCCAGCACTGAGCTGGCGGAAGACCTCAGTGACTTCTACTGCAGTTTCGAGGAGAACGACGCTCCTGTGGAGCTTCCAATGCCAGAGGCTCCCCTCACTTCACCACATACCGCAGTACCACCAGGACAAAACTTGCCTCCCCCGGCCCTAAATGAGTCGGACGTGGCGTGCCACCTGTCCAGGCTAAAGGACAGGAAAGCCCCAGGCCCTGATGGAGTGTCGCCAGCCTGCCTGAAAACATGCGCACAGCAGCTCGCTCCTATCCTTTCCTCCGTCTTCAACAAGTCCCTACAGTGTGGCAAAGTACCGGCATTCTTCAAGAGGTCCACCATCATCCCTGTACCCAAAAAACAGGGCGTGTCCGACCTCAATAACTTCAGGCCTGTCGCCCTCCCATCGGTCATAATGAAAACTTTCGAAAAGGCGGTCCTGCCTCTCCTTAAACACAATACAGAAACCCAGCTAGACCCGTATCAATTTGCATACAGGGCAAACAGGTCGACGGACGATGCCATAAACAGCTTTCTGGAGCTTGTCAACAACCACCTTGACAAACCAAATTCATACGCCAGGGTCCTCTTCCTCGACTTCAGCTCGGCTTTCAACACCATTAGCCCCCATATACTACAGGAGAATCTGGCTGAGCTCGGAGTCCACCCCACACTCCAACTGTGGATCAATGACTTCCTTACAAACAGATCCCAGGTGGTAAAGCTGGGCTCCACCTCCTCGCAACCAAAGACCACCAACACAGGGGCCCCACAAGGCTGCGTCTTGTCACCATTCCTGTTCTCCCTGTACACGAACAGCTGCAGATCCTCGGCAAGCTCTGTCAATAACGACGAGCAGTAATACCGCCAGCAAGTGGACAGGATCTGCGACTGGTGCAGGGAGAACAAGCTAGTCCTCAACAACGCAAAAACCGTGGAGATTATCATTGACTTTAGGAAACATGCCTCCTCCCCACCCCCACTGCACATTGGAGGTACGGCAGTGGAGGAAGTGCCCTGTGTCCGACTCCTGGGCACCACCATCTCCAACACCCTGAAGTGGAAAGCTAACACTGTCTCCACCCAGAGGAAAGCCCAGCAGAGGCTCTACTTCCTCCGCCAACTGAAGAAGTTTGGCATGTCACAAAAACTCCTGACGAACTTCTATACCGCAACCATCGAATCCGTCCTCTGCTCTTCCATCCTTGTCTGGTACGCTGGCTCCACCAAAGGCAACAGACGTAAGCTACAGAGGGTCATCAAGTCTGCGGAACGGATCATCGGGAACCCACTCCCTGCCCTAGACTCCCTCTACAATACCAGACTACGCTCCAGAGCACTGAAGATTGCCGGGGATCCCTCCCACCCTGGCCACCAGTTTTTCAATCAGCTCCCCTTGGGGCGGAGGTATCTGAGGTACCTGTCCATCTCAACAACGACCACGAGACACAAAAACAGCTTCTTCCCCTCGGCTGTAACTACACTGAACTCAATAAACTCTGCCATGCACTCCCCCCGTTGACTGCCCCCCCCCCCCCCCCCCTCACCCTTGACTTTCTGCTTGTAATCCACCTGACAGATGTGATTGGAAAAGTTAAAGCAGTATGTTTAGGTTTGGATCCAGTTGTGTTTAGAAACTCTTATGTATATGTATATGTTTTTGTTAGATGTAGGCATGCCACTAGGCTCTATGCCATGCTGTTTCTTATGTTTCTATGTACATGCCCTGTACTCTGTGCCAAGCCCAATTCCGGGCACGACCCAGTCGTGCTTGGCGAAATAAATGCGATTCTGATTCTGATACTGTGTCTGACCTACAAATCTGTCCACAAAACCTACCCAACCTACATTTCTCTGATTTTACTCAGAGGTACACACCTAGCCACTCACTCCGCTCCTCCAATGAACTTCACCTGACCGCCCTCCCCTCCCCCGCATCACCCAGTCCCATGCATACCTCCAAGACTGTTCAAGAGCTGCTCCAATACTATAGAACTTCCTACATCCACCCATTAGGGCAGCCCCCTCCTTCAACATGTTCAAGAAGGTCCTCAAAACTCACCTTTTCACTCTGGCCTACCCCCCTCCCAAGTGCTCTAAACCCGCAGCAGAACTCTGGTCCCCACCTTTCGTGTCCTTACCTCTCCCTCTAGATTGTAAGCCTTTGGGCAGGGTCCTCCTCCTTATGTCTCCTACCTGATCATGCACCTCCATTACCGTGCACCCATCCTATGGATCTGAGTGAATGCGACTTGCGTAATCTCCATTGCTCCCCTCAAGTGACTAAGCATTACCTTGTACTCCTACTGTGCTGCGTGATCTGGTTTTCTTGTAGTCCTGTATTGTCATATTGCTGTATGTCGCCCCTAAATATTGTCTGTAACCTAAACTAATGTCCAGCGCTGCGTAATATGTTGGAGCTTTATAAATACAATAAATAAATAAATAAATAAATAAATAAAATAAATAAACAATCCCATTGTTAGAGAACTAGGGGGCCCAGAATCAAAGAAACCAGTTCATTTTTATGGACTGAAATTGCAAAGCACAATTTTTTGCAAAAAGATCAAGAGACCCTCGAAAATCCACATAAATTACCCCATCTAGAAAACTAGATCCCCCCCCCCCCCCCCCGTGTATTTGGTAAAGAATTTAATTAAGGGGTAAAATAACTACATTATATAAAACCTATATACTACTGTATATATACTATATACTACCTAAATACTATGTATAATCATGCTACATTGTATACTAACTTTATACCGATGTACTATATATTTGCTATACTTTATACTACCTAAATACTACGTAAAATCATACTACACTGAATACTAACTACTCTATATACAGTACCTATATACTGTATATACGCTATGTTATGTACTACCTAAATACTATGTATAGTTACGTTACACTATATACTAACTATACACCCATATACTATATGTACAATATACTATACAATATATCATACCTAAATACTACGTGTAATCATGCTATGCTGTATACTAACTTTATACCTATATACAGTATTCACTATACTCCCTAAAAACTATGGATAATCACACTATACTGTATTCTAACTACAGTAGGATGCAAAAGTTTGGGCAACCTTGTTAATCGTCATGATTTTCCTGTATAAATCGTTGGTTGTTACGTTAAGAAATGTCAGTTACAATATATCATATAGGAGACACACACAGGGATTTATAGAAAGGGCTCGATTCACAAAGCGGTGCTAACCCAGTTAGCATGCCTAAAAGACTTTAGGCGTGATAACCATTGCACCATGCTGGTGAAAAGCCAGTTTAGGCATGATAAGTTTAGGTGTGACTAGTTTAGGCGTGATAAGTTTAGATAAGTGTAGATAGCGTGCAAAGTCCCGCACGCAGAGCAGCGCCATTAAACTCTATGCGAAGTGCACCAGACTTTGCTAGCGCAAAACTTTTGATCAGCTGTGCACTGCGGTGCTAACGCAGTTGGTGCTTAAACTTATCACACCTAAACTTATCATGCCTAAACTTATCACACCTAAACTTATCACACCTAAACTTATCATGCCTAAACTGAGTTTAGGCGTGATAAAGGGCTTTTCACCAGGGTGCTAACTGTTAGCACCGCTTTGTGAATCAGGCCCCAAGTGTGCAATAATTATTTAAATAAAATTAGGCATTATAAAAAAAGTCATTTAAAAAGGGGGGTAGTGGTGAACTTACCTCCTCAAAGAAACTCGATTTTGTCAAATTTAAACAAAATTTAGCTTTATGTGACTACTCCACAATGTTTCGCAGGTGTGACCTGCTTCATCAGGCAAGATAGGGAGTACCTGACATTCCATTTACTCCCTGGGAACAAGTGAAAATTTGAATTTTTCAAAAAAAACCTTGTAAATTCTGATGATCAGTTTAGAAAAAAAAATTTTATACAGTCATTTTTCTGAGTTTAAGAACAATTTTCTCAAAAACTACAAGTTATTTTGTAAAAAAAATATTTTTTTGAATTGTTCCCACTACTATATTCCCCTTAAAGGGAAGGTTCAGGGAACTCTTGAAAAAAATAAAAATCCCTATCCACTTACCTGGGGCTTCCTCCAGCCCGTGGCAGGCAGGAGGTGCCCTCGCCGCCGCTCCAGAGGCTTCCGGTCGTCTTCGGTGGCCGACCCGACCTGGCCAGGCCGGCTGCCAGGTCGGGCTCTTCTGCGCTCCATGGCCGGGCTCTTCTGCGTCCCTCGCGGGCGCGCTGACGTCATCGGACGTCCTCCGGGCTGTACTGCGCAGGCGCAGAACTACTGCGCCTGCGCAGTACAGCCCGGAGGACGTCCGATGACGTCAGCGCGCCAGCGTGGGACGCAGAAGAGCCCGGCCATGGAGCGCAGAAGAGCCCGACCTGGCAGCCGGCCTGGCCAGGTCGGGTCGGCCACCGAAGACGACCGGAAGCCTCTGGAGCGGCGGCGAGGGCACCTCCTGCCTGCCACGGGCTGGAGGAAGCCCCAGGTAAGTGGATAGGGATTTTTATTTTTTTCAAGAGTTCCCTGAACCTTCCCTTTAACATGCATAGCAATTTTGGTGATGATAGCATATATGGGAGCTTTGTTATTAACTGCTAAATTTGACACCAAAGTAAAATTACGTAATTTTAGTGTATGAATGTAATTTTGATCACATTATTCAGATCATACTGTATGAAAACAGAGACACTGATGGGCCCAGTCAATCCTCAACAATTGCATTATCATTTGTTTCCTTAAAGAGAACCCGAGGTGGGATTTAATTATGCTAGTGGGGCACAGAGGCTGGTTGTGCACACTAAGACCAGCCTCCGTTGCCCCATGGTGTGCCTCCAAGACCCCCCTGCGCGCCGCTATACCCCCCGCAGTGCTGGCGACACACAGCATGTCGCCAGCACAATGTTTACCTAAGTGCTGTCTGTCAGCGCCGCTCCCCTTCATCCTCTGTATCGGCGCTACCCGCCCGCGTCACTTCCCTCCTATCAGCGGGAGGGAGGGACACGGGCGGGTAGCGCCAATGCGGAGGAGGCGGGGGAGCGGCGCTGACAGACAGCACTTAGGTAAACATTGTGCTGGCGACATGCTGTGTGTCGCCAGCACTGCGGGGGGTATAGCGGCGCGGAGGGGGGTCCTGGAGGCACACCATGGGGCAACGGAGGCTGGTCTTAGTGTGCACAACCAGCCTCTGTGCCCCACTAGCATAATTAAATCCCACCTCGGGTTCTCTTTAAAGAGTAACTGTTAGGCATATAATACACAATACAATCTCTATTGCAGGCTGATATATTAGTGGAAAGGCTGCTAACCAGGCAATTCAAAAGATTAAAATCATTCTTACTTTTTTTTCAAGCAGATTTTCATGCCCCTAGGCTCTAAGCGCATACGCAAGGCCGCAGAAGAGTAGTGACAGGCATGCTGAATAAACCTAATTGGCTGTAGCCTCTGTCACTCACTTCTCTCCTCTATGATTGGCCGCCTTGGTCTTCCCTTCTCTCCTGTGGTCCAGCCTCTGTTAGAGCGCAGGGAGGAGGGCCAGAGGCCATCTCCTGTCACTGTCCTCTGCCCCCCTCCTCCAGTGGCATGTCCGCGCCCCCCCCTCCCTTCTTCTGCCACCGCCGCTGCATTCTCTCTCTTCCCCGCACTGATCAATGGGGAAGGATAATGGCGGCGCACACAGACTCACAGAATAATGGTTCCATGCGCTGAAGTATCCTTCTATACTCTCTGCACTACCGCCGGCAGTAGTGCAGAGAATAGAGTGGAACGGCAGCGCTTGGATCCATTAGTAGGTGAGTCTGTGGCTGCTGAATTTATTCCTCCCCACTGTGCACAGTATCAGTGTGTGTGTGTGTGTGTGTGGGGGGGGGGGGGGGGTTGGGGAAGGATATAGCCGGAGGACACAAGATGGCCCCTGCCATCCACAGCACTGTTCATATATTACTGCAGGTGATTGACAGGAAGCAAATTGTAGACACTACAATACAACTGTTATGTAAGTAGAGCAAGTATTTATCTACTTACATATGTTTTTTTTTTGGGGGGGGGGGCATTTTATACCTAATAGTTCTTCTTTAAAGAAATGGTTAATCGATGTTCTGGATTTTTCATAGATGCATTTGCAAGTCCTTTAGATATGATTGCAGTTTGGATCCTTTGATGCTGCAGATCAACTAAATACAATCTTTTCTTGCGATCTGAATTATCTTATCAGATACACAATCGTTCGCTAAAAAACGCACTGTTCATGGGCGCTGTTAAAGTTCAAGTATACATAACACAGGCGATACTTCTGTATGTTATTTTACCTAGTTTTGCCTGTAGCAAAAAAAGATTTGTGCTATATAAAAAAAGAACACCACCACTGCTTACAAAAGCACCCCCTCCCTCCTTCTTTTTTCGCTATATAAAATCTGTTATGTTGTGTATTCCTGCAAAGTAGCAGTGCAGCAGCCCCAACACTGAGACATCTAGACAAATGGCTTCATCAGAAAGGTCTGCCCCACCTCCGTTACCAGCCAGAACCTCGGAGAAGCTCAGAAATGGCTCGGTGACAAGGTCGCTGCATGTTAGAATGGACGCGGTCCGGAGGTGGAACGTATAAAGGTTTGCAGGGAAGGTCACAATGAAAACTATCAGAGAGGTTCCTATGCTTGTGTCCCCTGATGGGTTTCTCCTGATAGATTATTACTATGTTAATATACTATTACTTTTTGTTTATGTAGCGCCATAAACATCGTACAAACTTACAGTGAGAGCATAGATACAGGTACTTGGGAAGTTCAGAACTCTGTACAGTCAAGACATCCAGCCAATTTGTCACCCCTGCTGCATGCTACAGTCTATGGCGACACCGGGTTAAATGTTTGGGGTCAGTATCCAAATTAACTGCCTCAGTGTGAGGAACGTGAAAGAGGAGATGGCCCTAGGACAGTTAAGGACACAGCATGTTGAAGGAGCAAACTGGTAGATTTAGGTGTCATCACCATTAAAGTGATACTGGACGCCAAATGATTAGTGATCCTAATCCATAGGTATAGATAAAAAAAAGAAGGGGACCAATGACTGAGCCTTGAGGTACTTACACTGGGCAAGGGGAAGAGAGTTTAGAGAGGGAAACTCAAAGCATCCTATTAGAAAGGAAGGAAGAGTGCCATTAGATTGAAAGAACCTAGATACCTAGAAGAACATAATACCAACTAACTTTTTATTAACCCCCACTGTTTCAATATGACCCAGCTGAAGACTACAAATGTTTACAAGCAGGATTTTTAACCTCTTCTCCACCACTGGTATGCATATGTACACCAAACTTCACTTGCGCACAAGGGGTGTAGATATGCGTACATGTTTATTTACCTCACCACTTGCCGCACCACTCCCATCCGCTTCCACCGCCATCCAGCCATTCCATGATCGGTGTTGAATGGGAACAGCTGTTCCCAAAACCGATCACATCACCTGTAATGATTGAAAGCAAGCATCAGTGAGAAGCTGGTATTTATTTACAAGGTGAAATTAAAACATATACACAAAATTGTGTACTGTTACCTTAGGTACTTTTTAATATGTATGTCATGAGGGTATATTACTGTTATTTTTGTAAATAAAGTCTTGTAATTATTGATATCGTTTAAAAAAAAAAAAACTAAATGGAAAAATATTGCCAAATAAAATATTATCGCCATACATTGTACTAGGGACACAATTTAAACGTTGTGATACCCGGGGACAAATGGCCAAATAAAACATGGGTTCTATCTATTGTAGCGCATTTTGGCTGAAGACTGAGAAATAATTATTTTTTTTCTCATTTTTTTATTATTTTGTTTCAAATGCATATAAAAGAGAATAGTTCTTACCAAAGAATACCACCCAAAGAAAGCCTAATTTGTGCTGAAAAAAAAACAGTATATAGATTATTTCAGTGTGATAAGTAACGATAATGTTATTGGCGATTGAATGGGAGGAGCATGTTGTGAAAATTGCTCTGGTTTTTTAAGGGGAAAGAACTGTGGTTGAAAAGTGGTGTAACCACACACATTTTTATTCTACAGAAAGATGGATTCTGACTGGTTGTCATAGGGAACTTTTTTCTTTGTTTGTTTGTTTAACGGTCTACATTATAGTACAGTATGTGTACCTTGGTGTTAAATTAATTATAAGTCCCATTTCTTTTAAAAACAGTGATCACTTCTGTTCCCTGTATTTAAGACACATTCCATTAAGTTATCGACCTTTCCATTATTGGCTTTCTGGTGGGAAAAAAAATCAGGACTAGCTTGTTTACAGCAATTAGGGCTAATGAAATGCGTTGTGTAAGTGCACATGTGATGCATTATAATGAGACACAAACACAGTAGCCAATAGCAGCGCAGCTCTGATGCATTATGATGGGAAAACAACAGTTCAATGTCTAATGTGCCAGTACATGGGTTACTGTATGAACTGTTTGCTAAACTATCATCCTCATCACCAAGCCTGAAATTACTTATTGGACCGCTAGTTATTATTTTTAGAGCGAATTTCAAACATAATTTGAAAATCATAGCAACAGATTTACTGTCCATGCTGCATAAGGGCGGGGGCCCTCTAAAAATGTTTAATCACAATCAAAATTGATTCACCTTCCCGGCATTTCATCTCCCTGCAATTTTTCTTCCAAAAGCAGTACAATTTTTGTAAGCCTTTTTTTTATATTGTAAGCATTTTTGCTGGATTGCTTGCAAGTTGTGGTCTTGCAAGCTGAAACCCTTAACCGTATATGGGAGATTGACTGTTTGGATTGGTCAACTCTCCCTTTCCCTAAGTGGACTGGTCAGCTCTCCTTTTCCCCCTGTTTATCAGAGCGGTAGGGAAGAACAGATTGCGCTGTTCCCATAAAACACGCCTCTTTCACCCTTCTTTCACCACCCTTGTATCCTATTTACCTCCTTCTCTGCCTCTCCAAACTCGCACATGCGTGCCTCCACCGCTTCACTACAGTCCTCAGCAGCGAGATCTGAGAGGCGGGAACAGGATAGGGCGTATCACCTGGCATCAATGACAACCGGCGTATAAGACGACCCCTGACTTTTCAGAAGATTTTCAAGGGTTGAAAAGTAGTCTTATATGCATATTATTTATTTATTTTAGTTTATTATTTGTTGCTATTGGTAATAGTGCTGTCCATAGCTTTTTCTTTTACACTGGATCCTATACAGAGATTTGTATTGAATCCAATACAAAAAAATTGAATTTCCTGCCTGATGTGATAACGCTGCATGCACCCGACACCAGGGGGCACAGGCAGCATCATCAGAGGGATACGCTGGGGGACGTGTTTCCTAGGGGACAGGAAGCAGAGAAAGGAGGAATAACAGGAGATTGCCTCCGGGAATCGTTGCGAAGAAGACTCCTAGATCTGTCCTTCGCATTTGACACTGTTGATCATCTTCTGCTTCTCCAGACCCTCTCAACACTGGGAATCAAGGGCCTAGCACATTCCTGGATCCACTCCTACCTGTGAAAACACTAACTGATGACCCGGGTCTGTTACTAGTAAGGGTCAGACCTATACCATTACTGTAGTTCCAAATTGTTTATGCTGTGCGTCTTGTCTTCCTGTACTATGTCTATGCCATGTGTACCACAAATAATTCTGAATATAGCTCTGCTGTATTTGGCGAAATAAAATGATTCTGATTCTAATTGTTATGAGGTGTTTAGGGGATGAGGAGATTAGCACATTAATAGCACCTTCCATGTCATCATTGTTATGCTAACAAGCCGTGCCAACTATTAGTTGTGTATAAGAATTCCATCAAGCACTCTGGGGTGCCCCCTCCTGCATTTGTCACTCCATGCGTCTGCCTGGTTTGTCTATGGCTAAAAATGGCCCTGTGTGTTTAGGTTTGGCATAGCCGGAAGGGAACCTAGCCAATTACACTTGGGAATTAGTGTCCTTACTACAATGCGTGCCACCACCTGCAGATATTAGCATCTGGGAGCATGTTGAGCTATGTTATAGTGACCTGCCTGGGTATTAAAGCCTCCTTTACCTACCATGTCTATTTACAACACTGATGTGATGGCCTCAGTATCACTTGATGTATGAAATCACACGTCCACTGTGTCAGACAAGGGTGGAGAAGAAAGCTATGGGTCAACAGAAGACGTTTGGGAGGTGCACTGAAAAAACTATAATACACATACACAGCAGTCTTCTAGCAGGGGTGGCATAGAAACTGAGGTTGCTTGGAGAAATGCTGGCAAAGGGTAATAAATGCCAATAGTGCCGTCTGAAAACCAGAGAATTCCCATGTATGGATGTGAACGTGATTGCCCAGACCATCATTTTGGCCTGTCTTGCTTGAGAAATCTGTCTGGAATCAGTAATACCTATTGATAAGCATTATAAGTATCGTCATCGAGGTAAGCCACCTTACCCTTTATGTTTTTAGTGTTTTTAACCTGTTTTTTTTTAATACCTGGGCACCTCTTTACCCCTTTGTGCTGTGTTTACCTAAACCCCATAGAGGTTGGAGACCTCCTCCCTGGCCTCGTTTGGTTGACACCAGTGTGAGAGCCAGTCCCTTTATTTACCAGAGAGAGTGACCACATCCAGATTTGGCTGGACACCCCGAGTGGAATCGAGTGAATTGTCTACACCTTCTTCCAATGGTTGGTTGCCCCCTTTGCAACCCAATTTTTGAGTAGCCACTTTGTCATTTATGATTTCTCTTTTCCAACAAATACATACTAAGCTATCTGGGCTCCCGTTGCTTCTGTGTCTTTTTCTCCTACATGGTGTCCAGGCACAAAGCCATTTTGGCGCCCGGCACTCAACGATCGACAGACCCCGAATTACATCTCCCTTCAGGGGGGGGGGGGGTTTAATAGTATTTAACACTGCCAGAGATTTGAGCGGTAGCTCACCAGTGGGGTGACAATACGTACTCATCCAGGCACCCCATCTCTTCAACATTACTTCGTACTGCTCGATGCACAATCCAGATCACTTTGCCCTCTGGACAAACTAAACATTTTACAAAGACGCAGGAGACTATAAGGAGTTTTGACCAAAATGACTGAACTGAACCGTAATCGATCAGGACCAACTACTGTTGTGTAGCAGATTTCAGAACAGGGGCGCCTATAATCATTTTGCTATTAGGCCCCAATCACACACTGCTACCTTCCTGAGGATATACCGTACATTATAATGTCAGTTTTAGAATAGTGATTCTGACCTTTTGTGAGCAGAAAGGAATTTAATTAATGAAATGCTAAAGGAAAAAATAGAAGATTAGCTCCACGAGAGGCTGCAGTGTCCGTAGCCCAGCCTAGGAAGAAAGATTATAGCTCTGCCCTAAAGACAGCATGTATGATAGCACGGTGCATGAACTGTGCAAGATGTACAGGTCAATAGCTTAAATTGAATTCTGTCTCTTCTCTTCAGCCAGTGCAGCAGAATCAATAAATGGTCTGTTGAAGCGCGGCCGGGAAGAGGCAGCCGAGAAAGTCGCTAGGCTACTGAGCTTGTGATTAGAAGATAGGAAGATGGAATCGAGAGCCACCAGAGAAATGAGCAGAGGATGAACCCATCCCTCTAGCACTGAGCACAACAAACAATATCCTGTTCATCAAGACTCTGACGAAACGTCAACGTTGTTCTGACAGGAAGGAGAGCAGTGACATCCTTCACAGTGGCCGGTATTGTGATCTCTTCAACTCCATGAGACCTGAGTTTGCAAGCAACACTCCTCAAGTCTTCAAAGCGTTACAGTACTTGTTCTGTAACCATTGAGGCAAATTGAGCACAATAGCAAAATCAACAATACGAAAGAAAAAACGGTTCTAAGTGTGTCAAGTGGAAGGTTGCTGAAAAAACACACAGCTGAAGCAACTCTATGGCTATGTGGATAAATAGTGTGGTCATGTGGCTCCAAAGCTGAAGACGGTTAGAGATGAGCATGGGAAAAGTCTTAGGTTGGGAGTCCACAATGGGTTTATTGGTGGTGGAAAAGGGTTTAGTTGAAAAAAAATCATGGGCAAGGACTTGGATCACAAGGCAGTTCAGCAGGTCAACTTTCAGCTTCCCCAGGGCCAGTGCTACAAAAAGGGCAACCTCGGAAATGGCCTCAGGGTCCCGAGCTGGCTGCAGCGCTTGCCAGGTCTCCCCCTCACTTTGTTGTGGTCCCCAGGGCCCCTGCAAAGATCTCAGCAGTGTAGCAACTCACTTTTCCTGGTTGGCGCAGTGGTGCTCAGCAGAGCTCGAATATTCGAGTAGCTCGAATATTCGAGCTCTTTTTCAGCTATTCGAGCTCGGTATTCGAGCTCCGAATAGCTGTAGCTATTCGAATGGGCTATTCGAGTACACTCGAATAGCCCATTCACTATTCGAGCTATTCGAGCAAACCGGCGCTATTCGAGCTCGGTACCGAGCTCGAATAGCGTCATAGCCCAGATTGATGTCCTTAGAGCCAATCAGAGGGCTCCCAGGCCCTCTGACGGCAGCCAATCACAGAGGGGGACCCTGGCCAGCCCCTACCCTATAAATAGCGGCCGCCATGTTAGGTTTCTCCGTGCTTGCCTGAGACTTGTACAGAGAGAGAGTTGCTCCTTTGTGCTTTGGCTTAGCAAGAGCTCTATTGTGGTCATTTACCTAGCGTTTTTGCTCACATACACCTCCTATACACACCTATATTGTTGTTAGTTAGTTAGACATTGTATTTTAGTTAGTAGCTTTTGTGTTACATAGAGAGAGACTCAGACAGCTGCTGCACGCTTACAGCTTTAGGCCTCAGGGCCTGCCTGTGTGGGCAGCTGTTCTCTCCTGTCCTCTGTTTATTTCTCTCATCTATACCAGTATTTCTGCTGTCCTTTACTACTGATTGTATTAGTATTGTAGTTATATACTGTAACTGTACTAGGACACTCACTGTCACTGTTCATAGGCTACTAGCTGCTCCTGCGTGTGTGATCACTCACTGTCTGTGTAGTGTGTACGCACTACACACACTCTATTTCCTTCTGATAACTGATTGCTTATTGTAATTAGTTAGTTGTACTTACTGTTACTACTTACTGTACTAGGAGTCTAGGACACTCAGTCACTGTTCATAGGCTACTAGCTCCTGCGTGTGTGCACTCACTGTCTGTGTACACACACTACACACACTCTATTTCCTTCTGATAACTGATTGCTTATTGTAATTAGTTATTTGTACTTACTGTTACTACTTACTCTTACTGTACTAGGAGTCTAGGACACTCAGTCACTGTTCATAGGCTACTAGCTCCTGCGTGTGTGCACTCACTGTCTGTGTACACACACTACACACACTCTATTTCCTTCTGATAACTGATTGCTTATTGTAATTAGTTAGTTGTACTTACTGTTACTACTTACTCTTACTGTACTAGGAGTCTAGGACACTCAGTCACTGTTCATAGGCTACTAGCTCCTGCGTGTGTGCACTCACTGTCTGTGTACACACACTCTATTTCCTTCTGATAACTGATTGATTATTGTAATTAGTTAGTTGTACTTACTGTTACTACTTACTCTTACTGTACTAGGAGTCTAGGACACTCATTCACTGTTCATAGGCTACTAGCTCCTGCGTGTGTGCACTCACTGTCTGTGTACACACACTACACACACTCTATTTCCTTCTGATAACTGATTGATTATTGTAATTAGTTAGTTGTACTTACTGTTACTACTTACTCTTACTGTACTAGGAGTCTAGGACACTCAGTCACTGTTCATAGGCTACTAGCTCCTGCGTGTGTGCACTCACTGTCTGTGTACACACACTACACACACTCTATTTCCTTCTGATAACTGATTGATTATTGTAATTAGTTAGTTGTACTTACTGTTACTACTTACTCTTACTGTACTAGGAGTCTAGGACACTCAGTCACTGTTCATAGGCTACTAGCTCCTGCGTGTGTGCACTCACTGTCTGTGTACACACACTACACACACTCTATTTCCTTCTGATAACTGATTGATTATTGTAATTAGTTAGTTGTACTTACTGTTACTACTTACTCTTACTGTACTAGGAGTCTAGGACACTCAGTCACTGTTCATAGGCTACTAGCTCCTGCGTGTGTGCACTCACTGTCTGTGTACACACACTACACACACTCTATTTCCTTCTGATTACTGATTGATTATTGTAATTAGTTAGTTGTACTTACTGACTGTTACTACTTACTTACTGTACTAGGGACACTCACTCAGTCACTGTTCATAGGCTAGCTCCTGCGCGTGTTTGCGCGTGCGTGCACTCACTGTCTGTAGTGTACACACACTAAATTTACTTGTGATTACTACTGATTATTTTAACTGCTAGTTGTACTTCCTGACTGTTACTACTTACTTACTGTACTAGGCACACTCACTCAGTCACCTCACCCACCAACCCACTCCATTAAAGTACCCCACTTTTCACCCGCCCTTTTAAAAAACTTTTGTCTATACGCCCAAAACATTGAAGATGTCTGGAAGTGGCAGCCAGCGCGGTTTGGGCAAGGGGAAGGGCAGCAAGGGAATCAGGAGGAGAGGGAGCAGTATTGTGGCAGGCCGCGGCCGCGCCACCATGCACAGTTCCGCAGCAGCAGCATCAGTGGCTAACATTCCTCCCATAGCCACTGGCCGTGGACGCCTTGGGCGCCGCCCAACAGGAGCATCTGCAACTCACGCTGCAGAGACACAGCAGCAGCAGCGTGTAGCACCTGCTCCGATTTTCCTCCAGCCGGGTCGGAAACGTCCCATTGAGGAAAAGCATGCAGACACTGGTGCAACTCATGACGGAGGATGAGCAGCCCGCCATCAGCTCTGCATCCGAGGCCTCCACCCTCACCACCACCACCCCTGTTCGCAGCAGCCGCCCAGCAGGGTCTGGGGAGGAGGCCAGTTCACCGTCACAAGTTGGCGACCTGTCACTCAGCAGTATTTTTACCCCAGGCACCATCAGGGTATTGTCTGCTGTTGTTGGCGATTTTGAGGAGGAGATGCTGATGGGCACTTTGGGGGATGAGGGATTGGACAGCAAGACTGTGGCGACAGTCAAGCAGCCCATCCATGCATCAGGAGAGGAGTTTGGGGGGTCATCATCCCAGCAGGACATGTTTCAGGAGGGGGAGGATGATGATGACCCGGTGACAGACAGAGACTGGGTGCCACCACCTCCAGGGGATGTCGTACTCAGCAGCTCTGAGGAGGAGGAGGAGGATGCTCTTGTGGGCCTTGCAAGGAGGCGCATCATTGCAAGCATTGGCAGCAGTAGGCAGGTCCCACAGCCTGCTGGTGTCTCAGGCTCAGCAGCAGCAGCAGCAGCATCTGCCAGTACCACGACCAGCCGCACCCAAGCCCCCAACCACCACAGGGAGACAGGCAGCAGCGCTTCCATGCCGTAGGGGGATGTTTCTGTCACCAATCTGGCGATATTTCACCATGCCCACTGTGTACAGCAAGTACGCCACTTGCAACCACTGTCAGCGGAAGTTGAGCAGAGGTGCAGACCCCTTAAAGTTCAGCACCAGCTCGCTCATCAACCACCTTGCTGCGAAACATTTCCACCAGCATGAGGAGTTCCAGAGGCTGAAGGCATCTGGTGCTGGCAGTGGCACCACACCCATCACTGCACAGCCTTCAGCAGCAGCAGCAGCAGCAACAGCAGCCACCCGCCCTCCTGCTCCTCCAGCAGCACCAGCAGGAGTGCGGAAACGCACTGCTCCTCCCCCCTCTGCAACTCCTCCCGCCGACACTGAGGCCTGTTCTGGCAGCCAGTCCTCAGTGGCCTCCTCCGCTGTGTCTGCTGATTCCCGTGCCAGCAAAAGGCCACGCCAGAGCCTTTTGAGCGAGTCCTTCCAGGGGGTGGTTAGGGCTCTGCCTCCCAGCAGCCGTCGCGTGCGGCAGCTGAACGGCTTGCTGGCACGGGCCATGTGCTCCCAACTCCTGCCGTACACGCTCGTGCAGGAGGGGAGCGACATTCGTGCGCTGCTTGCTTGCGCAGCCCCAGACTGGCAGCTCCCCAGCAGACACTTTTTCTCCCGCAAGGCCATTCCTGCACTGCACCGCTTTGTGATGGCCAATGTGGAGCGAGGGCTGGAGCACGCGGTTGGTGAAAGGGTCCACGTCACCATGGACTCCTGGAGCAGCCGCTTCGGGACAGGCCGCTACCTGTCCTTCACTGTCCACTGGGTCAGCTTGGTGGAAGGGGGTGAGGATGGGAGAGCAGCAGCGGGCACAGCAGCAGCAGCAACACAGTGGGTGGTGCCACCCCGCAGGGTCAGGGGAACTGCAGCAGGTTCCTCCGATCCTCTGCCATCCTCCGGCACACCTGGCCAAAACCCCCGCCTCAGCAGCAGCGTGAAGGCCCGCCACTGCCAAGCGCTGCTGCACTTGGTCAGCCTTGGGAAGACCAAGCTGACGGCAACCCATGTGTTGGCCAAACTCCAGGAGCAGGAGAGGATTTGGCTGACCCCCAGAGGCCTCAGAGTCGGGGAGGTGGTGGCCGACAATGGGGCCAATCTGGTTGCCGCAATAGACAGGGGAAACCTGACCCACATCCCCTGTCTTGCCCACGTGCTGAACCTGGTGGTGCAGAAGTTCTTGCGCACCTACCAGGGGATGGGCGAACTGCTAGAAACGGCAAGGAACGTTATGCGTCACTTCCGGCGCTCGGCTGCAGCCTGTGCGAGCCTGGAAGACGTGCAAAAGGAGCTGAAGCTGCCACGCCATCGGCTGATCCTTGACGTTCCGACTCGCTGGAACTCCACCCTGGCGATGTTCGAGCGTCTGGTTGAACAGAAGCACGCTGTCAACCAGTACCTTGCCCTGGCCACTGTTTCCGCCGCTCAGAGAAGGGACAAGACCAGCAACATCCCGTCCATCGTCCCAGATGATGACTGGAGGCACATGCAGCAGGTGTGCTTAGTGCTGGCTCCCTTTCTGCAGGCCACTAACATGGTGAGCAGGGACCATGCTATGGTCTGCGAGTGGGTGCCCCTGGTTTGTCTGCTGAACAGGGCCCTCGATGCTTTGCTGGAACAGGGAGCGGCAGCCTTGGACCAGCAGGAGCGGCAAGCAGCTGCACAGTCCACCTCTGAGGGGGAGGAGGAGGAGGACTTGGTGGAGGTCCCTGACCTTGCTGCTGATGAGGGGGAGCAGCACAGTGCAGCTGAGTTGGTGCGGGGGTGGAGAGAGGATGAGGCTGACGAGGCAGAGGAGGAGGAGGAGGATGAGGACAGCAGCACTGCCGTCGATGTGCCAGCAGACGTGGCCCGCCTCTTCCCAATGGCAGCGCACATGCTGAGGTGCCTGCGCAGGGACCCCAGGGTGATCCAGATGAAGCAGAGGGAGGACATCTGGATCAGCATGATGTTGGACCCACGCCTCAAGGGGAAGTTGAGCCAGTTCCTGCCGCCTGCAGGAGGAGACCCAGCGCAACAAATAAGGAGCTTGCAGCAGGCCCTTGTTGAGCGCTTGGAGGAAGCCTTCCCCCAGCCTTCCACCCCCACTGTCCAGCAGCCAGCACAGAGGCAGCAGCAGGTGCCTGCATCCAGCAGCAAGCGCCCCACAGACCTGCTGTCTCTCAGCCACGAGCTCTACAGGACTGTAGAGGCTCCGGCAGCAGTGACTAGAGAGGAGGTGCATGCAGCAGCATCCTCCTCCGGTCACAGCCAGTGCCTGACCCGCATGGTGGCTGACTACATGGGGTCCTACAGCGGGCTTGACAGCGATGCCCCTGTTGATCCCATGGAGTATTGGGTCAAGCGCCTGGAGATCTGGAGCGAGCTGGCGCAGTACGCCCTGGAAGTGCTGTCCTGCTCCCCTTCCAGCGTGCTGTCCGAGCGCTGCTTCAGTGCAGCTGGTAGCGTGGTCACCGAGAAACGCTCACGTCTGTCTCACAAGTCTGTGGACAGACTGACGTTTCTCAAGATGAACCAGGCATGGGTGGAAGGCGAGTTCCTGGCCCCTGTTGTCGGCGAGAGGGGGACATGAACTGGCTGCCGGAACTTAGAACCATCGTTAATGTGCCTTACCACCCTTTACCACCTCCTGGCTCCTGCTCACTAAGCCAGCCTGGTTCACTTTGACTATTACGTCGCCTGCAGCCACACATTTTACACCTACAGTGGGCTGCTGTGTACTGCCCTTCTGCTGTCTGTCTGTGTTTCCCACTGCCAGGGTACACAGAATTACCTTCTGCTGCCACTCTGCCACCAGCTATTACGTCAAACAATAGCTATATTGGTTGTAAAACCAAAACTAAAAAAACCATTAAAAAAAAAAAAGGTTTAATTTTTCTGAGGTGCCCGGGTTGAAAACTGTGTTGTCCCAGTTGTGTATTGGACACGATGTGGGCTGCACGACCGCTGTCTGGGACCTCCTGTTGTGTTTATTTACAGCCCTGGTATCACCGCTAGGTACCAGGGCTATTATGTCACGCTGCCTACCTGCTGCCACACTCACACTGCTCCTCCTCCATTCCTCCTCCTGCTGCTGCTGCTGCTGTCTGTCTGTGTTTCCCACTGCCAGGGTACACAGAATTACCTTCTGCTGCCACTATGCCACCAGCTATTACGTCAAACAATAGCTGCTCACATAATTACTCCTCCATTCCTCCTGCTGCTGCTGCTGTCTGTCTGTGTTTCCCACTGCCAGGGTACACAGAATTACCTTCTGCTGCCACTCTGCCACCAGCTATTACGTCAAATAATAGCTATATCTGTGTAATTGGTTGTAAAACCAAAACCAAAAAACCATTAAAAAAAAAAGGTTTAATTTTTCTGAGGTGCCCGGGTTGAAAACTGTGTTGTCCCAGTTGTGTATTGGACACGATGTGGGCTGCACGACCGCTGTCTGGGACCTCCTGTTGTGTTTATTTACAGCCCTGGTATCACCGCTAGGTACCAGGGCTATTATGTCACGCTGCCTACCTGCTGCCACACTCACACTGCTCCTCCTCCATTCCTCCTCCTGCTGCTGCTGCTGCTGTCTGTCTGTGTTTCCCACTGCCAGGGTACACAGAATTACCTTCTGCTGCCACTCTGCCACCAGCTATTACGTCAAATAATAGCTATATCTGTGTAATTGGTTGTAAAACCAAAACCAAAAAACCATTAAAAAAAAAAGGTTTAATTTTTCTGAGGTGCCCAGGTTGAAAACTGTGTTGTCCCAGTTGTGTATTGGACACGATGTGGGCTGCACGACCGCTGTCTGGGACCTCCTGTTGTGTTTATTTACAGCCCTGGTATCACCGCTAGGTACCAGGGCTATTATGTCACGCTGCCTACCTGCTGCCACACTCACACTGCTCCTCCTCCATTCCTCCTCCTGCTGCTGCTGCTGTCTGTCTGTGTTTCCCACTGCCAGGGTACACAGAATTACCTTCTGCTGCCACTATGCCACCAGCTATTACGTCAAACAATAGCTGCTCACATAATTACTCCTCCATTCCTCCTGCTGCTGCTGCTGTCTGTCTGTGTTTCCCACTGCCAGGGTACACAGAATTACCTTCTGCTGCCACTCTGCCACCAGCTATTACGTCAAATAATAGCTATATCTGTGTAATTGGTTGTAAAACCAAAACCAAAAAACCATTAAAAAAAAAAAGGTTTAATTTTTCTGAGGTGCCCGGGTTGAAAACTGTGTTGTCCCAGTTGTGTATTGGACACGATGTGGGCTGCACGACCGCTGTCTGGGACCTCCTGTTGTGTTTATTTACAGCCCTGGTATCACCGCTAGGTACCAGGGCTATTATGTCACGCTGCCTGCCTCATTGACTGCCTGCTGCCACACACTCATCCTCCTTCTCCTGCTGCTGAATTTACCTCCTGCTGTCTGTGTGTTTCCACTGCCAGGGAGCACATACAATGGCGCTTCCAACATGCGTGCGCCCACCAGCTATTTGTTACGCTCAAAAATAGCTGCATTTCTTTAAAAAAAAAAATGGAAAGAGAAATAAGTGAAGAAGAAGAAGACGATATAGAAAAAGGAGAAGGAGAAGAAGAAGAAGAAGAAGAAGAAGAAGAAGAAGAAGAAGAAGAAGATGAAGAAGATGATGAAGAAGATGAAGAAGATGAAGAAGAAGAAGATGAAGAAGAAGAAGAAGAAGATGAAGAAGAAGATGAAGAAGAAGAAGAAGAAGAAGAAGAAGAAGAAGAAGAAGAAGAAGAAGA
This sequence comes from Hyperolius riggenbachi, assembly GCF_040937935.1. Taxonomy (NCBI): domain Eukaryota; kingdom Metazoa; phylum Chordata; class Amphibia; order Anura; family Hyperoliidae; genus Hyperolius; species Hyperolius riggenbachi. Next base: position 287,300,852 of record NC_090652.1, read on the forward strand.
AGAAGAAGAAGAAGAAGAAGAAGAAGAAGAAGAAGAAGAAGAAGAAGAAGAAGAAGAAGAAGAAGAAGAAGAAGAAGAAGAAGAAGAAGAAGAAGAAGAAGAAGAAGAAGAAGAAGAAGAAGAAGAAGAAGAAGATGATGAAGAAGAAGAAGATGAAGAAGATGAAGAAGAAGATGAAGAAGATGAAGAAGAAGAAGATGAAGAAGATGAAGTAGAAGAAGAAGAAGAAGATGAAGAAGATGAAGAAGAAGAAGATGAAGAAGAAGAAGATGATGATGAAGAAGAAGAAGATGAAGAAGAAGAAGAAGATGAAGAAGAAGAAGATGAAGAAGATGAAGAAGAAGAAGATGAAGAAGATGAAGAAGAAGATGAAGATGAAGAAGAAGATGAAGATTAGAAGATGAAGAAGAAGAAAAAGAAGAAGACAATATAGAATAAGAAGAAGAAGATATAGAAGAAGATATAGAAGAAAAAGATATAGAAGATAAAGAAGAAGAAGAAGAAGAAGTATATACAGTACTGAACAAAATTCTGGACACAACTTCTCTTTCCACCTTTTTTTTTTAAAGGAACATCCCCACATAATCACTTGCTGTTGTTACTTGGAAAAAAAGATGTTTCTTGCATCATTCACCCTCAAAACAAGTGTTGGAAGCTATTTAAGGCCAATTCGAATAGTCAGCTCGAATAATGAGCTCGAATACCGACTCGAATAGTCAGCTCGAAGTCCGAGGTCGAATCGAATAGTAAAAATTATTCGACTCGAATATTCGACTGACCTCGAATAATTTACTATTCGAATTCGACCAAACTCGAATTTTAAAAAGGGGTATTTGAGCACCACTGGGTTGGCGCAGTGTCCAAGGCACTGTCCGAGACATGTGCCAGGTCACGGAAGAAAGGCGCCCCTGCGAGGATGAAAATGGAGACTTATGCCAGCCAGGCAGTGAGTCACCACTAGGGATGGTCGGAAATGAGGATTTCTGAGGAGTTTTTTTTTTGGGGGGGGGGGGGGCATTTTTTGCATTCTCTGATTAGCCAAATACTTTTGAGTTTTACTCTGCATTCTCTGATTGGTCCAGTGCTTCCAATGTTTTGTGATTGGACTAAAACTACCAAATTGGGGTTGATGATGTATTTCTGTGGAAATCTTATTTCCGAGTTCCCAGGAGTCTTTTTTTGATAATTTTGAGTTGACTTTGCACTCTCTGATTGGTCCAATGCTACCGAGTTCTGTGATTGGGCTGAAATTACTGAGTTGTTGTAATGCGGTATTTCTGCAGAAATCTGATTTCCATTTTCCGATCGGAAATGCCAATGCGGAAATTTCAATTCTGTGAAATCTGAATGAGCATGGTCACCCCACTGGGGGGGGGGGGGAAGGGACAACCTTTGGGGGCCACAGGGGCCTTCGTGGACCACAATAAAGTTGGGGGAGACCTGGGGGCCAGCAGCTGCATCAGGGTCCTGGGGGGAGGGGGATATTTGGCAGCAAAAGTGGGCCCCTAAAGCCACCCCATTATATCTAGACCCGGCTCTGAGCTCCACTGTGTTATATCACATCTGTTCCCATCTCTGGAACTACACTGCAGTTGTCACTTTCCATATCCTGTAATTTCATAGTTTATTACCATATGCTCCGTTTCTATTGCCCAATATGGCTTCGAGGCGGCTCCTAACCAAGTGACATTAGCGCAGCTGCAATGTTTTCCGGTGAGACATTAGCAGTTCTGTATTTCCTATTTCCCAGAGTCGTTCTTTAAATACTTCACCTGCGACTCTACGAGCAGTTCATAAATCGCGTTCCGTTTGATGGCGGCGCGCAGTTCAGCTTCCATCGCCCGCAGGGCTACGGAGGAAGGGACGCTGTTCTGCCGCCGTTCAAGTCTGGCTGTCTCTCTGCTCGTTTTTTTTTTTTTCCTTTCTCTACAGCGTTTGAAAAATGCTCATATTTAAAATGGAGGCCCGGAATGTGTTCATGCATTGATCCATGTAATGGAATCATTCAGTTCTGTGACAGTCTATTACTGTTGCGGTAATTATGCAGCCCCAGTATCTGCCCATTAAAAGAAAACAAATCATTAGCACAAATTTTCCAATAGGAAGAGCAGTTGTTTCTTCGACGCATCCGATTAAAGGATGGCACGAGGTGAGTAAAGTCTGTGCGGTATAACAGGGGTATAAAGAAAAAATATAAAACGTGGTAACTCATTACATAATATTATCGTAGCTGCTTACAGAGGTTTCCTGGTATTAACCTGCAGCTATTTGTGCATTGTTTACAATATATATATATATATATATATATATATATATATATATATATATATATATATATATATATACAGTGGTGTGAAAAACTATTTGCCCCCTTCCTGATTTCCTATTCTTTTGCATGTTTGTCACACTTAAATGTTTCTGCTCATCAAAAACCGTTAACTATTAGTCAAAGATATCATAATTGAACACAAAATGCAGTTTTAAATGATGGTTTTTATTATTCAGTGAGAAGAAACCCTCAAAACCTACATGGCCCTGTGTGAAAAAGAAATTGCCCCCTGAACCTAATAACTGGTTGGACCACCCTTAGCAGCAATAACTGCAATCAAGCGTTTGCGATAACTTGCAACGAGTCTTTTACAGCGCTCTGGAGGAATTTTGGCCCACTCATCTTTGCAGAATTGTTGTAATTCAGCTTTATTTGAGGGTTTTCTAGCATGAACCGCCTTTTTAAGGTCATGCCACAACATCTCAATAGGATTCAGGTCAGGACTTTGACTAGGCCACTCCAAAGTCTTCATTTTGTTTTTCAATCTTCAGCCATTCAGAGGTGGATTTACTGGTGTGTTGGGTCATTGTCCTGCTGCAGCACCTAAGATCGCTTCAGCTTGAGTTGACGAACAGATGGCCGGACATTCTCCTTCAGGATTTTTTGGTAGACAGTAGAATTCATGGTTCCATCTATCACAGCAAGCCTTCCAGGTCCTGAAACAGCAAAACAACCCCAGACCATCACACTACCACCACCATATTTTACTGTTGGTATGATGTTCTTTTGCTGAAATGCTGTGTTACTTCTACGCCAGATGTAACGGGACACGCACCTTCCAAAAAGTTCAACTTTTGTCTCGTCGGTCCACAAGGTATTTTCCCAAAAGTCTTGGCAATCATTGAGATGTTTTTTTAGCAAAATTGAGACGAGCCTTAATGTTCTTTTTGCTTAAAAGTGGTTTGCGCCTTGGATATCTGCCATGCAGGCCGTTTTTGCCCAGTCTCTTTCTTATGGTGGAGTCATGAACACTGACCTTAATTGAGGCAAGTGAGGCCTGCAGTTCTTTAGATGTGGTCCTGGGGTCTTTTGTGGCCTCTCGGATGAGTTTTCTCTGCGCTCTTAGGGTAATTTTGGTCGGCCGGCCACTCCTGGGAAGGTTCATCACTGTTCCATGTTTTTGCCATTTGTGGATAATGGCTCTCACCGTGGTTCGCTGGAGTCCCAAAGCTTTAGAAATGGCTTTATAACCTTTACCAGACTGATAGATGTCAATTACATTTTCTCATTTGTTCCTGAATTTCTTTGGATCTTGGCATGATGTCTAGCTTTTGAGGTGCTTTTGGTCTACTTCTCTGTGTCAGATAGCTCCTATTTAAGTGATTTCTTGATTGAAACAGGTGTGGCAGTAATCAGGCCTGGGGGTGACTACAGAAATTGAACTCAGGTGTGATAAACCACAGTTAAGTTATTTTTTAACCAGGGGGGCAATCACTTTTTCACACAGGGCCATGTAGATTTGGAGTTTTTTTCCTCACTAAATAATAAAAACCATCATTTAAAACTGCATTTTGTGTTCAATTATGTTATCTTTGACTAATAGTTAACGGTTTTTGATGAGCAGAAACATTTAAGTGTGACAAACATGCAAAAGAGTAAGAAATCAGGAAGGGGCAAATAGTTTTTCACACCACTGTATATATATATGTATACAGTATATACTGTATATATATATATATATATATATATATATATATATATATATATATATATATATATATATATATATATATATACATACATATTTATATAGCACTGATATCTCACGCATCGCTTTTCAGAATGCATAGTCATGTCACTGACTGACCTCAGAGAAGCTCTCAATCTAATCCTATCATAGTCAAAGTCTAATGTCCAACCATAATATTATTATGTATTTATCTAGCACTGACATCTTCTGCAGCACATTACAGAGTACATAGTCATGTCACTGACTGACCTTGGAGGAGCTCACAATCTAATCCTACCATAGTCATAGTCTAATGTCCTACCATATCAGTGGGATGCAAGTTTTGGGCAACCTTGTTAATCGTCATGATTTTCCTGTATAAATTGTTGGTTGTTACGATAAAAAATGCCAGTTAAATATATTATATAGGAGACACACACAGTGATATTTGAGAGGTTAAATGAAGTTTATTGGATTTACAGAAAATGCGCAATAATTGTTTAAATAAAATTAGGCAGGTGCATAAATTTGGGCACTGTTGTCATTTTATTGATTCGTAAACCTTTAGAACTAATGATTGGCACTCAAATTGGCTTGGTAAGCTCAGTGACCCCTCAGACACCTACATACACAGGTGAATCCAATTATGAGAAAGAGTATTTAAGGGGGTCAATTGTAAGCTTCCCTCCTCTTTTAATTTTCTCTGAAGAGTAGCAATATGGTTGTCTAAAAAGAACTCTCAAATGACCTAAAGACAAAGATTGTTCATCATCATGGTTTAGGGGAAGGATACGGAAAGCTGTCTCAGAGATTTCAGATGTCTGTTTCCACATTTAGGAATATATTTAAGAAATGGAAGACCACTGGCTCAGTTCAAGTTAAGGCTTGAAGTGGCAGACCAAAAAAAAATCTCGGATAGACAGAAGCGACAAATGGTGAGAACAGTCAGAATCAACCCACAGGCCAGCACCAAAGACCTCCAACATCATCTTTCTGCAGATGGAATCTGTGCATCGTTCAACCATTCGGCGCACTTTACACAAGGAGATGCTGTATGCGAGAGTGATGCAGAGGAAGCCTTTTCTCCGCCCACAGCACAAACAGAGTCGCTTGAGGTATGCTAAAGCAGGGCTTTTCAACCCTGTCCTCAAGTACCACCAACAGTGCATGTTTTGCAGAAAACCACAAACATGCACAGGTGAGGTAATTAGTGTCTCAGCAGAGCTGATTAACTGCCTCTCTGAATTTCTACAAAACATGCACTGTTGGTGGTACTTGAGGACAGAGTTGAAAAGCCCTGTGCTAAAGCACATTTGGACAAGCCAGCTTCATTTTGGAATAAGGTGTTGTGGACTGGGGAAACTAAATTGAGTTATTTGAGCATAACAAGGGGTGTTATGCATGGAGGAAAAAGAAGACAGCATTCAAAGAAAAACACCTGCTACCTGCAGTAAAATATGGTGGTGGTTCCATCATGCTGTGGGGCTGTGTGGCCAGTGCAGGGACTGGGAATCTTGTCAAACTTGAGGGACGCATGGATTCCACTCAGTATTAGTAGATTCTGGAGACCAATTTCCAGGAATCAGTGACAAAGCTGAAGCTGTGCCGGGGCTGGATCTTTCAACAAGACAACGACCCTAAACACTGCTCAAAATGCACTAAGGCATACATGGAGAGGAACAAGTACAACATTCTGGAATGGTCATCTAAGTCCCCAGACCTGAATATAATTGAAAATCTGTGGTGTGAATTAAAGTGAACTGTCCATGCTCGGAAGCCATCAAACCTGAATAAACTAGAGATGTTTTATAAAGAGGAATGGTTCAAAATACCTTCAACCAGAGTCCAGACTGTCATTAGAGGCTGTAATTTCTGCAAAAGGAGGATCTACTAAATAATGATTTCATTTCTTTTTTGTGGTGCCCAAATGTATGCACCTGCCTAATTTTGTTTAAACAATTATTGCACATAGTCATAGCCTAATGGCCCACCATATTATCATGAATGATATTACAAAATAAAGGAAAAATCTGTAATAACAGTCAAACTCTAAAACGTTGTAAAATCACAGTCAATAGAAATAGAATTTGATTTTGTGGCTTACAATTCCTCTTTAATGGATATTTATTGGAACTAATACAATGTTGCATATAAAAAACAGATAAAAGCACTTACATATGTACCCTTATTATAGAGACCCAGCAGTTGTAATTCGCTTTGTGTAAAGTACAGGATGCCATCCACCACCATACGTCCGCCACACCCAATCAGTTTCACTTACAATAAGCTTAGGCTTCCTCAGAGGCCCCCGAAGAAGCTTGTTGTAAGTGAAACCAGTTGGGTGTGACAGATGTATGGTGGTGGATGGTGTCCTGTATTTTATATCATATCATTTTGATTTCAGTTCAGCAATTTAGCTGTGCTTTTAAAACTGGTAGCCTTACAGAAACAGTGTTCAATACTTGCTCGGAGCATAGAGAAACATCTAAATGATATGACTTATACATTTAAAAAAAGGGACTGGAAAACTGTGTTACACTTTACAGAAATTTGAAACTGAAACATGTAATAGAGGAACTGATACTTATATGCAAATGGAAGCGGATGGAGGTGTATGTGTGCAATGAGGGGAGGAGGGGGAATGTTCTGGGGGACACAGAAATTGTAATGATTGCCTTGTGCAGAATCTACTAAAAGCAATTACATTTCATAATAGGCTGGTTGATCCCAGACTGGCCTCAACCAAATAAATTTGTACTGGCCCCTTTCTTTTGTTATAACTAACGTGGCCATACATCAGGTGACTTGCTAGCTGATCGACCATCCGATTCAATTATTATAATCAGAATCGGATGAAAATCGGTGCCGCCAAGTTCATAGCAAAAGTGTCACCAATTTTGGGCCGAAATTCGTCGAATATATCAGTCGGACATGCTGCAAGATGTCGGGCCGTCGTGGTCGCTCAGGTGCACGGCTGTAACAGCGAGCGATATCGGGTAATGAACCCGGCAATGTTGCCCTAATATACAGTGGTGTGAAAACCTATTCACCCCCTTCCTGATTTCTTATTCTTTTGCATGTTTGTCACACTTAAATGTTTCTGCTCATCAAAAAACGTTAACTATTAGTCAAAGATAACATAATTGAACACAAAATGCAGATTTAAATGATGGTTTTTTCTTTTTTAGTGAAAAAAAAACCTCCAAATCTACATGGCCCTGTGTGAAAAAGTAATTGCCCCCCCTTGTTAAAAAAATAACTTAACTGTGGTTTATCACACCTGAGTTCAATTTCTGTAGTCACCCCCAGGCCTGATTACTGCCACAGCTGTTTCAATCAAGAAATCACTTAAATAGGAGCTATCTGACACAGAGAAGTAGACCAAAAGCACCTCAAAAGCTAGACATCATGCCAAGATCCAAAGCAATTCAGGAACAAATGAGAACAAAAGTACTGTAATTGAGATATATCAGTCTGGTAAAGGTCATAAAGCCATTTCTAAAGCTTTGGGACTCCAGCGAACCACAGTGAGAGCCATTATCCACAAATGGCAAAAACATGGAACAGTGATGAACCTTCCCAGGAGTGGCCGGCCGACCAAAATTACCCCAAGAGCGCAGAGAAAACTCATCCGAGAGGCCACAAAAGACCCCAGGACAACATCTAAAGAACTGCAGGCCTCTCTTGCCTTAATTAAGGTCAGTGTTCACGACTCCACCACAAGAAAGAGACTGGGCAAAAACAGCCTGCATGGCAGATATCCAAGATGCAAACCACTTTTAAGCAAAAAGAACATTAAGGCTCGTCTCAATTTTGCTAAAAAACATCTCAATGATTGCCAAGACTTTTGGGAAAATACCTTGTGGACCGACGAGACAAAGGTTGAACTTTTTGGAAGGGGCGTGTCCTGTTACATCTGGTGTAGAAGTAACACAGCATTTCAGCAAAAGAACATCATACCAACAGTAAAATATGGTGGTGGTAGTGTGATGGTCTGGTGGTAGTGTGATGGGCTGGGGTTGTTTTGCTGCTTCAGGACCTGGAAGGCTTGCTGTGATTGATGGAACCATGAATTCTACTGTCTACCAAAAAATCCTGACGGAGAATGTCCGGACATCTGTTCTTCAAGCTGAAGCGATCTTGGGTGCTGCAGCAGGACAATGACCCAAAACACACCAGCAAATCCACCTCTGAATGGCTGAAGAAAAACAAAATCAAGACTTTGGAATGGCCTAGTCAAAGTCCTGACCAGAATCCTATTGAGATGTTGTGGCATGACCTTAAAAAGGTGGTTCATGCTAGAAAACCCTCAAATAAAGCTGAATTACAACAATTCTGCAAAAATGAGTGGGCCAAAATTCCTCCAGAGCGCTGTAAAAGACTCGTTGCAAGTTATCGCAAACGCTTGATTGCAGTTATTGCTGCTAAGGGCCCTTTCACACCAGAGGGATTTTTCGGCGTTTTAACGCCACGGCTGAAGTTGGCGTTTTGCTAGGTAAAAGAAAGTCCATAGACTTTCATTTTACCTTTCACATCTAACTCGGCGTTTTGGAGCGTTGCGTTTCAACGCTCCCAGGAGCTTTTTCAGGGCTGTTTACAGCCGAAGTTGGCTGTTGGCGTTTCAATGATAGTCAATGGAAAACGCCAACTTCAGCGTTTTCAAAGCCTTTTCAAAGCGTTTTCAAAGCGTTTTACATCTATCTTGTTCACTTATTTTTATAGAAGAAAAAAAAAAGGACGTTTTCATATGGGCTGTAAAACTCTTTCAAAAGGCTTTGAAAACGCTTTGAAAACGCTATGTATTGGCGTTAGGCAAAAGGCTGACTTTCAGCCTTTTCTACCGCAGCCTCTAGTGTGAAAGAGCCCTAAGGGTGGCCCAACCAGTTATTAGGTTCAGGGGGCAATTTATTTTTCACACAGGGACATGTAGGTTTTGATTTTTTTTTTCTCACTAAATAATAAAAACCATCATTTAAAACTGCATTTTGTGTTCAATTATGATATCTTTGACTAATAGTTAATGGTTTTTGATGAGCAGAAACATTTAAGTGTGACAAACATGCAAAAGAATAGGAAATCAGGAAGGGGGCAAATAGTTTTTCACACCACTGTATAAATGTGTATGTAATGTGTGCATTTATACATTGCTTGTCACCTATCGCGGAGTCCATCAGTCTTCCAAATCCCCGTTCCATTAGACCCATACACGCCACCAACGGCATGTGAAGTCACACGCCACGCCCACGGTGTACATGCAGCTATGGAAGAGTGTCGGATTCAGAAAATGGATGGGCACCGCGTCACGGGACAGGTAATGTACATGCACACACGTTTATGAACGGCGGACGCAGCAGATTCAGCCGATTCCCAAGACATTTCATGCTGAAATCGATCGGCGGTGTATGGGCAGCCAACAGATCTCTCTATAATCAGATTCGATTAAAGAGAGAGTTGTCTTTTGGTTGAATCTGCCCATCATTGCTAGATGTATAGCTACCTTTACTCTTTAAAGGATACCCGAAGTGACATGTGACATGATGAGATAGACATGTGTATGTACAGTGCCTAGCACACAAATAACTATGCAGTGTTTCTTTTTTTCTTTCTCTGCCTGAAAGAGTTAAACATCAGGTATGTAAGTGGCTGACTCAGTCCTGACTCAGACAGGAAGTGACTACAGTGTGACCCTCACTGATAAGAAATTCCCTTTTTTATCTCATTCTTGCTCTCAGAAGCCATTTTCTGCTAGAAAAGTGTTTTAAATTATAGTTGGAATTTCTTATCAGTGAGGGTCACACTGTAGTCACTTCCTGTCTGAGTCAGGACTGAGTCAGCCACTTACATATCTGATATTTAACTATTTCAGGCAAAGAAAGAAAAAAAGGAACACAGCGTAGTTATTTGTGTGCTAAGCACTGTACATACACATGTCTCATCTCATCATGTCACATGTCACTTCGGGTATCCTTTAAGAAACCTAATGGCCTGGCCAGAATACAAAGCTATCAAGTATTACAATCACATTTGTGCCAGAGCGTTTATATTTCAGCTTTCTGAACCCGGCATGCATGCCTGAGAAAATAAAAACATTGTAATTTCCCAAAGTGTCACATGCAAACGGAGAGGCCATTACCGACATCTAACCTACCCTCTATGAAATAAAGAATGCTGTTAATTTTAATTGAATTTTCCAGTCTTAGGGTGCAGCAGATTAAGTTGTGTTCCGCCCGGGGGTAAGACATATTGCTGTAACACTCCGCAAAATTATTTACTGACATTTCTATTAAATGTCCCGATCACATTCGTTTCCAGCACTGATACCTACCCCGCTGCTAGAAAAGGCTCATACACATATGTAGAGGCAACAGGCCAGAGTGTTTTCACTCTCTGGGATACGCTGGCCGATGATGCAAAGACAAATAACTGTGGCCAATGCTTAATCTATTTTGGTTCCTGGACGTAGAAACTACATCCAGGAACCATGCGCGCTACCGCGTGCTCCCGCAGCCGATCGCACGCGTGCACGCGCACTCCCGGCCGCGGATTCGGTAGCCACGGAATCAATGTATCGGGCTATGGTGCCCGATCACTGATTCCTCTCCCCCGCTGAAAAAGCGACAGCTTCTCTCGGAAGCTATACTTTTTCTGGCCGTTGCCTCCCCCTGCGTAACTCTAAGCGTGTGCTACGCTTAGAGTGACGTCATGTAAACAAACTCATGGCCGCCATCTTGTGGCCAAAAAGTAAAACTACAACTAAAAGTAAAAAAAATTAAAAACAACACACAATTACATTATAAAACTATAGTTTACATCCCACCCTCCCAAAAATACCCAAATAAAATGTTTAATATAAAAAAAAAACATTACAATGAAAAAAACAACAACATGTAAATATTTACCTAAGGGTCTAAACTTTTTAAATATCAATGTAAAGATGAAATATTTCTATATTTTTTTTATTTTAAACTTGTAAATAGTGATAGATGCAAAACGGAAAAAATGCACCTTTATTTCCAAATAAAATATTGTCGCCATACATTGTGATAGGGACATAATTTTAACTGTGTAATAACCGGGACATATGGACAAATACAATACGTGAGTTTTAATTATGGAGGCATGTATTATTTTAAAACTATAATGGCTGAAAACTGAGAAATAATGATTTTTTTCAGTTTTTTTCTTATTCTTCCTGTTAAAATGCATTTACAGTAAAGTCGCTCTTAGCAAAATGTACCCCCCAAAGAAAGCCTAATTGGTGGCGGAAAAAACAAGATATAGATCAGTTCATTGTGATAAGTAGTGATAAAGTTATAGGCTAATGAATGGGAGGTGAACATTTCTCAAGTGAAAACGACGGAACGCGAATGGGTAATCCTCTGGATTATAAAGAGGAACTTTAGTGAAAGATACAAATAGAGAGAAAAAAATAAATCAAGACATTGCAAAGTAAGAAGTTAAAAAAATTGAAGATAATACAATACAATAACCTTTGTAAAGCGCTTGTCTCCCATAGGACTCAAAGCGCATAGTTGTGTCACAGATCAATACAGGGTTGCAGGCTGGACTGTGTTACAGAGGAAATAGTCAGGGCACACTAGACAGGTGGCTTTTCAGTTTGAACTAAAATGTTTCCAGGGATGGAGATGTCCTGATTGGTAGAGATGGGCCGAACGGTTCGCCTGCGAACGGTTCCAGGCGAACTTTGGGGGTTCGCGTTCGCCTGCATTAGGCGAACTTTTGCGGAAGTTCGATTCGCCCCATAATGCTGTATTGAGCAAAATTTTTACCCTCCATTTCACTGTCAGCAGACATGTTATTGTCAAACACACTGCTTTCAGTGCTAGAGAACCCGCCCGCCCACCCTCCCTTCAAGCTAGGTGCTTTATACCATTTGACTCAGTTGTCTGCCTACACTAATTAGTTATGGGACAGCTGCTACACACTCTGCTAGGGAGATTTTAATTGGCCTCCTCCCTCCTCCCTTCTACCTTTTCCCTCCTACCGGAGGGAGGAGGGTCTCTTCTGCCAGGGAATTATACTATTTTAAAAACCAGTATACATCATACCATAGCTGGTACATCATACCATAGCTGGTACATCATACCATAGCTGGGAATACATACATGAGTATACATCATACCATAGCTGGGGATACATACATGAGTATACATCATACCATAGCTGGGAATCGAACCCAGATCTCACTGTGTGGTGGGCACGTCACCCTAAGCACTGTACCACTACAGAAGTAAGTGAAGCTAGCCTAAAATTTAATATTTATGCTCAATGCAATAGAACCATTAGGTTGCTTAAAGGAGAACTGTAGTGAGAGGTATATGGAGGCTGCCATATTGATTTCCTTTTAAGCTATACCAGTTGCCTGGCAGCCCTGCTGATCTATTTGGCTGCAGTAATAATAATAATCCAAACATTTGTATAGTGCTTTTCTCCTGTCAGACTCAAAGCGCTGAAGAGCTGCAAGCCACAGGGACACGCTCAAGAGGCCACCCTGCAGTGTTAGGGAGTCTTGCCTTGAACTCCTTACTGAATAGGTACTTGACCTAGCCAGGATTCAAACCCTGGTCTCCCATGTCAAAGGCAGAGCCCTTAACCAGTACACTATCCAGCCACTGTAGTGTGAATCACACCAGAAACAAGCATGCAGCTAATCTTGTCAGATCTTACAAAAATGTCAAACACCAGATCTGCTGCATGCTTGTTCAGGGTCTAGGGCTAAAAGTATTGGAGGCAGAGGATCTGCAGGATAGCCAGGTAACTGGTATTGCTTAAAAGGAAATCAATATGGTAGCCTCCATATACCTTTCACTACAGTTCTCCTTTAAAGGGAACCTTAACTGAGAATGATATGGATGTTTCCTGTAAACAATACCAGTTGCCTGGCAGTCCAGCTGATCTTTGTGACTGCAATAGTGGCTGAATCATACCCTGAAACAAGCATGCAGCTAATCCAGTCTGACTTCAGTCAGAGCACCTGATCTGCATGCTTGTTCAGGGGATGTGGCTAAAAGTATTAGAGACACAGGATCAGCAGGCGATTCAGGCAACTGGTATTATTTTAAAAGGAACAATCCATATCATATCATATCATAAATAGCCTAAATAAACAGGTTTTTGTGACCCTAGGCTATGACCTCTTTTGCCTAGGGGCCCGAAACTCACCAGTCATGTTCCCCCTAAGGGTCCCTACAATGCTAGAAAATTTGGTACTGCTGAGCCATTGCCCTTTGAAAAGATGTGAGATTTTGGAAAGTGAAATAGGGAGGCAATGAAAGTCTATGGGGGATTTTACCAATTTTGGACCCCTGTAACTCTGGTTTGCAGAGATGTAGGGACCCCATCTTTGGAATCCAAGTCTAACAATATGTCTTCTACCTGCATGAGACATTTTGTGAAATTCAGACGTTGCTAACGGCGATAGCTGAGATTTATGTACGTCACCATCACTACCATTGAAATAGCCCAAATAAACAGGTTTTTGTGACCCTAGGCTATGACCTCTTTGGCCTAGGGGCCCGAAACTCACCAGTCATGTTCCCCCTAAGGGTCCCTACAATGCTAGAAAATTTGGTACTGCTGAGCCATTGCCCTTTGAAAAGATGTGAGATTTTGGAAAGTGAAATAGGGAGGCAATGGAAGTCTATGGGGGATTTTACCAATTTTGGACCCCTGTAACTCTGGTTTGCAGAGATGTAGGGACCCCATCTTTGGAATCCAAGTCTAACAATATGTCTTCTACCTGCATGAGACATTTCGTGAAATTCAGACGTTGCTAACGGCCATAGCTGAGATTTATGTACGTCACCATCACTACCATTGAAATAGCCCAAATAAACAGGTTTTTGTGACCCTAGGCTATGACCTCTTTGGCCTAGGGGCCCGAAACTCACCAGTCATGTTCCCCCTAAGGGTCCCTACAATGCTAGAAAATTTGGTACTGCTGAGCCATTGGCCTTTGAAAAGATGTGAGATTTTGGAAAGTGAAATAGGGAGGCAATGAAAGTCTATGGGGGATTTTACCAATTTTGGACCCCTGTAACTCTGGTTTGCAGAGATGTAGGGACCCCATCTTTGGAATCCAAGTCTAACAATATGTCTTCTACCTGCATAAGACATTTCGTGAAATTCAGACGTTGCTAACGGCCATGGCTGAGATTTATGTACGTCACCATCACTACCATTGAAATAGCCCAAATAAACAGGTTTTTGTGACCCTAGGCTATGACCTCTTCGGCCTAGGACTGCATTGAATGCGACCCACGCATTGTGCGCATTCTGGACAACACCAATTACTGGGTTTATACCCTTCTGGATCCACGGTACAAACACAATGTTCCAAAACTGCTTGAAGAAAGAGTCCGACAGGTCAAAATGGAAGAATACCAGCAGGCCCTTGTGGAGACTTTAAAGAGGAGATTGACATCCTCCCCCTCCTCTAGCCAGTTGTACGCCGACAGACTGACTTCCGCAAACCCAGGACGACCAGGAGGGCAGCAAACAACACAAGCCGCAGCTAGTGCCCAAAAGGGAATGGTATCGGCAGTGTCCTTGGAGTGGGAAAATTTTCTGACACCCATGCAGCAGCACACAGAACAGCAAGCGTGCAGATCCACCTCCAACACCGATCGCCTGGAGAAGATGGTCAAGGACTACATGTCAGATGGCATAGCTGTGTTGAACAATCCATCTGCACCCTTCAACTATTGGGTATCGAAGCTAGACACCTGGCACAAACTGGCAATGTACGCAATAGAGGTGCTGGCTTGCCCGGCAGCCAGCGTTATGTCGGAACGCTGTTTTAGTGCTTCCGGAGGCATTGTCACAGATCGGCGTATCCGCCTCTCCACAGAAAATGCAGACCGTCTGACTCAAATTAAAATGAATCAATCCTGGATTGGAAACGACTACGCAACACTCCCGGACCCCAACCAAGTAACATGAACAATGAACATCTGTGATGGGTTAGCGTTTCCGGTCCCTGTTTATTGAACCTCTCATCTGTATTAAATTTATGACTGCATGGCGACAAAACGCAAATTGCTATCCGCACGCTTCTTGTCCTCATGCAAGGCCTGGGTTGTTGTGTCTCAAAGCGTGGCCTTCTCCTCCTGCGCCACCCTCCTCCTGTTCCATCACGTGTGCTGCTGCTGGGTTAGCGTTACCGGTCCCTTTTCCTGGAACCTCTTATATGTATTACATTTATGACTGCATGCCGACAAAAAGCATGTTACCTGTGCAAAGAAAACAGACATTTCCCGCATTTAAAAGACAGTTTTCCCTTTGAAACTTTCAAATCGATTTTCTCAAAAACTATAAGCTCTTTTTGCTAATTTTTTTTTCCTCTTGTACCCACTCCCAAGGTGCACATACCCTGCAAATTTGGGGTATGTAGCATGTAAGGAAGCTTTACAAAGCACGAAAGTTCGGGTCCCCATTGACTTCCATTATGTTCCGAGTTCGGGTCGAACACCCGAACATCGCGGCGATGTTCGGCGAACGTTCGCGAACCCGAACATCTAGGTGTTCGCCCAACACTAATTGAGCATAAATAGTAAATTTTAGGCCAGCAATTTCAGGCCAGCTTCAGTTGGTATAGTGGTTAGTGTGCTTGTCCACCATACAGTGAGACCCAGGTTCAAATCCCAGCCAATGTGAGTTGGCTTTTATGCTACAAATCCTTAAAGGGAACCTAAACGGAGAAGGATATGGATTTTTCCTTTTAACATAATACCAGTTGCCTGAATCGCCTGCTGATCCTGTGTCTCTAATACTTTTAGCCACATCCCCTGAACAAGCATGCAGATCAGGTGCTCTGACTGAAGTCAGACTGGATTAGCTGCATGCTTGTTTCAGGGTGTGATTCAGCCACTATTGCAGTCACAAAGATCAGCTGGACTGCCAGGCAACTGGTATTGTTTACAGGAAACATCCATATAATTCTCAGTTAAGGTTCCCTTTAAAGGAGAACTGTAGTGAAAGGTATATGGAGGCTACCATATTGATTTCCTTTTAAGCAATACCAGTTACCTGGCTATCCTGCAGATCCTCTGCCTCCAATACTTTTAGCCCTAGACCCTGAACAAGCATGCAGCAGATCTGGTGTTTGACATTTTTGTAAGATCTGACAAGATTAGCTGCATGCTTGTTTCTGGTGTGATTCACACTACAGTGGCTGGATAGTGTACTGGTTAAGGGCTCTGCCTTTGACATGGGAGACCAGGGTTTGAATCCTGGCTAGGTCAAGTACCTATTCAGTAAGGAGTTCAAGGCAAGACTCCCTAACACTGCAGGGTGGCCTCTTGAGCGTGTCCCTGTGGCTTGCAGCTCTTCAGTGCTTTGAGTCTGACAGGAGAAAAGCACTATACAAATGTTTGGATTATTATTATTACTGCAGCCAAATAGATCAGCAGGGCTGCCAGGCAACTGGTATAGCTTAAAAGGAAATCAATATGGCAGCCTCCAAATACCTCTCACTACAGTTCTCCTTTAAGCAACCTAATGGTTCTATTGCATTGAGCATAAATGTTAAATTTTAGGCTAGCTTCACTTACTTCTGTAGTGGTACAGTGCTTAGGGTGATGTGCCCACCACACGGTGAGATCTGGGTTCGATTCCCAGCTATGGTATGATGTATACTCATGTATGTATCCCCAGCTATGGTATGATGTATACTTATGTATGTATTCCCAGCTATGGTATGATGTACCAGCTATGGTATGATGTACACTGGTTTTTAAAATAGTATAATTCCCTGGCAGAAGAGACCCTCCTCCCTCCGGTAGGAGGGAGGTGGCCAATTAAAATTTCCCTAGCAGAGTGTGTAGCAGCTGTCCCATAACTAATTAGTGTAGGTAGGCAAATGGTATAAAGGACCTTGCTTGGAGGAGGGTGGGTCCTCCAGCAGTGATGTGTATTTCACTCAATTAGGTGGGGCTCCAGGTATTAGAGCTTTTGAAACATGTTTTCTATCATTTTTCCAGTTGATAGAATTTTTTAAAATTTTGAAAGTTCACCTCCCCATTGAAGTCTATTGCGGTTCGCAAACTTTTTCGCGAACCGAACCTTTCGCGGAAGTTCGCGAACCTAAAATCGGAGGTTCGGCCCATCTCTACTGATTGGATGTGGCAGGGAGTTTCAAAAAGTAGGGGCAGCATGACATAAGGTTCTGTCTCCAGCTTTTAAGGTGGACTCAGGATGGTTGACCAGGATATTAGATCCTTTTGATCCAGGGCCGGAGCTACCATAAAAAATGGGCAATTGCCCCAGGGCCCCAGAGCCTGTAGGGGCCCCCAAGGTGTCCCTCCCTATCTTACCTATTGCTCTGCAGAGTCTGTTAAGTTGGGAGATGATTGGGCAGCCAACTCAGGGGCCCAGGAGTGAAATTTGGCTGCAACAAAGGGCCTCTAATGATGCTTTTTGGTTGGGGTGGTGTCTGTTGGGGGGCCCCCAGGCTAATTTCGCCATAGGGCCCAATTGTTACTTGAACCGGCCCTGTTTTGATCTATGATTGAGGGTGTCATGCAGTTGAAACAAGTACTTCAGGACTAATCAATAAATGTTTGACACTCAATGTGTAATTTGGTCATGTTGTTTGATCCACCCTGAGCCGGACAGCCCTAACTGCCACTATTAATAAACACACCCATTAATAACTGATCAATCATCAAAAAACAAACAAAAATAAGTATTTTACAGTAGTTACTTAAAAGCATTTATACACACTAATGGTTTACTCCAAACAAATAAATAGGGGTCTAGGGGTTACTGCAAGTGACAGTACCTACAATAGGAGGTCACTTGAAGCATTGGCCTCAATTCACTAAGATCATGCTGGAGATAATAAGGCAAGAGAAAACTTACTACCACACATCGATCTTGCCTTATTAGGGTGTAGAGATAAGTTTTCACAGTGAGAGTTATTTTATCACTTCAGTCTTTAAAGGAAACATCCAAACTACAAAAAAATGAAGATGATAATGAAGACTATGGCAATGTGGCCTTCATTGGTATCATTAAATTATATACTGCTTTTATTCACCACATTTATTTAACAAAAGCCCATAGCGGTAAGCTGTGTTTTTATTTCAGAGAAGTATCAAGTATGACAGGTCCTCTTTGCACTGGGATGTGCTGGATAACTGTATCTCTACTAGGAGTGTGGCTGCTTCCTGTCGCTTTAAGCTTCAGCTCCTTTAGCGGGCTGATAATTTGCCAGGAAAAATAATTCCAAGTACACAATATGCATCAAAACATATTTGACACTCTATCACCAGAGACCTGCCAAGTTGCAGCCCGATCTTAGCCTTGATTTAAAGTTACGAGCAAGTTAAGGAGAAAAAAGTGATTTAATAACGTGTGCTGTGCTTTAAGCAGTTTTATTTATAGTTCTGCTGGGCTAAACATATTTCACTGCTAAAAAGTTGCAGTCAGATCTTCAGCGGAGATACGCGGGTCCTTCTGCTGACCGGGATGCGAGCCGCGGCCTCCGCCGCAGATGTGCCGACGCCCGACAGATGGACGGAGTGCTGAGTGAGCGAAGATTCCGTGATGTGATTTTACTGATGAGTTGTGACATTTAATTAGCCGTCTGCATCAGTAATCCGCTACTTTGCGTGTCTGTCTGTGGAACCAAAAATCCCAGAATGTTTTGTCCGGCATAATGTGTGATGACCTTACCTAGGAACAGGGCCGGTGCTTTCATTAAGGCAAAGGGAGCGATTGTCCTAGGGCCTCTGAGTGCTGCTGGCACCCCCGTCCTGCTGAAACCCCAACTGAACTCTTATGTGCTCCCGGGGCCCCTGCACAATAGCACAATTCAAGACTGGATTTATACTTTTTGTGCCCCTAAGCCAAGTATGTTGTGGCTCCCCTTTCTTGTGCAGCAGAGCCCCTCCCATTCCATGTGCAGCCCCCTCTTTCATGCGTATCATCCTTGTGTAGCAGCGCCCTCCCATTCCATGTGCAGCCCCCTCTTCCATGTGTATCATCCATGTACAGCAGCCCCTCCCATTCCATGTGCAGCCCCCTCTTCCATGTGTAACATCCATGTACAGCAGCCCCTCCCATTCCATGTGCAGCCCCCTGTTCCATGTGTAACATCCATGTACAGGCAGCAGCCCCTCTCTTTCTTGCACAGCTCCATTCCCTTTTTTCCATGTGTTGCTCCCCATTTTCAGCCTCTTCGTTCCTATGTAGCAACTCCTCTTTTATGTTCAGGTACCCCCTTGCACTGCAGCTGCCCAAGGCTGGGGCCTTTGTGGCCTCTCCATAAATCCTACTGTGACAGCATTGTGTCTAATTTATCCCGGTGGCTGGCGCGCTGTTCTGTTCGTTCGTGCTCCCCGTCTTCATCCCGCTGCCTGCCTCTTGTTACCTGGTGCATGCCATTATGCATAACATGCACCGGCCACTGGAGGCAGACAGCGAGAAGAAGAAGGGGAGCAGCGTGCCAGCCGCTGGAACAGAAGAAATACAATGCTGCTATTGTGCAGTAGCCCCAGAGGGAGGAGGGGCCACAGGGGAGTTGAGGGAAAGATCATGGAGCACAGGCTGCTTGGGGGCCCTGGGGGCTGAATTTGCTGGGATGGGCCTCAGTTTACCTTTGCCCCATGGCCGCATCAGCCATTGAACCAGTTCTGCCTAGAACTACAGATGAGCAAAATCACTCCTGGCCTAATCGCTAGATTTTTGTTGAACTTCCGACAAGTCTGCCAAAGTTTTGGCAAATACATTTTGAAAACTTACATTGAAGTCAAAGGGTTAATAGCAAAGCCCCCATACATGGTATCATCATCAGATTTGCAGAGTATGTTATGGAGAATAGTTGGAACAACTCTATATATTTTTATTTCTAAATTCTTAGGTTTGGGGGAAATTGATTTGAATCTACAATGGGAAAAAAGTTGATTTTCAACTCATTAAATGGCTGAGGCATACTTAATATCTTTTATACATTTCATTGTAGTTTAACAAAACGGACATTGTGGGGTCCACTCACTCAAGCCTCTTTAACCCCTTGTCACCCATGCAGGCTGGTATAGACAGAATTTGGAGCCCAGACTGTTGTGGGGCTCTGCACCCTGAGCTATACCAGCCCACATGGTCTATGGTATTGGCAGCTCTGGCATTGGGATGTGGCTAAGCTTCCCCCTCTCCCCAGAGCTCTTGTCCACTCCAAGAACAAGGGGCCCTTCCCCACCACTGGTGCCCGGACGGAGGCTTACTACCCCCATGCCTGTGAGTGTAGGCCCTGGGAGCTTATGGTGGAATCTAGGGACACCCTTCAATATTAAGGAAGCTTACCCCCCCCCCCCTTACCTGGTAAATAGGTATATATATATATATATATATATATATATACCTATTTAGAATAAATAGTTAAGAAATAAACTTTATTAGATTAAAAAATCCAGCAGGTGGAGGACGGTGGCGAGGGAGTGACCTGTGAGGGGGTGGGGGGGCTGGAGGGAGCCCCAGGTATGTATAACACTTATCAACCCTTTCATCTCAGGTACACTTTAAAGAATCACAAGATCAAGGAGGCACGCAGTCACCCATATGTAGTAGCTCGCGACTGGCCCAGCAGGACAGCTTTTGGCCGGGCACAGCAACTGAGGGGAGCAACGCGGAATGACGGTGAGGGACCAGAATGACTACAGGGGACTAGAAGAAGCCCTAGGTAAGTTAAACTGGACAACTTTTTACACTTTACATGCCCTTTAAAGAAAACCTGTAATGACAAAAAGCTCCCCTGGGGGGTTCTCACCTCGGTAGGGGGAAGCCTCCGGATCCTATCAAGGCTTCCCCCATCCTCCTGTGTTCCATGGCGGTCTCACTCTGGCCCTCCAAACAGCGGATGTAGGTATTTACCTTCCCATCTCCAATGCAGGTGCAGTATCGGCTCTCCGCTCGGTGGAAATAGCCGATTGCTGTCGGCTCTCTCTACTGCGCAGGCACAAGTCTCCTGCGCCTGCATAGTAGAGCGGACCCGACAGAAATCGGCTATTTTCACCTATCTCTGTGCTGAGAGCCGCAACAGCGCCCCTGCTGGAGCCAGGGAAGGTAAATATAGCAAGCCTTGTCAGGATTGACGAGTGTGGATTGCAGGAGACTTCGGGGGAGCCAGCGCTGGACTGCCTGCAGCTACAGGGATGGGGGAAGCCTCATTGGGACCCTGAAGCTTCCCCCTCCCAAGGTGAGTACCCCCCAGGGGAACTTTTTTTTTGTTATAGAGTCTCTTTAAGCTTTCTCAATTTACCTGCACTATCCGTGTTATATTAAACAGCTCATGTAAATGAAATTATATAGCCGATTTGGCAGATGATATGATTTTAGATTCACATAAATGAAGCGTTTGTAAAATGAGGACTGCCTGTAATCTCAGTTCAGATCTTCCTCAGCACAGTCTACACAGGAGATGCCACAATGAATTAATGGACGTCCGCAGGCTGCGCAATTCGGGTTTAAGAATAAGGAGAGGCAGGTCACATAGCATAAAACACTCCGCAAAGTGTGTAGGAGAAAACCATTGCAGGCTATGGATTTTCATTTAATCAAGCCTCTGCAGCAGACAGGCCTGGACGCTGCTCAGATCCGGAAAACAGAGAAACAGGAATACAGTAGAGCTGAGGGAAGCTTCATAGCAGAAGATGGATTTGATCATTTATGTCCGTTGAATCAGTGATGAGCGGAATATGCCAATTTTCTTTTCACAAGTTCAACTTTCGAGCAAAAATGCCATTGAAAATAATTCTGTAATAAGTTTGTAATAGTTTTCAATATTTTTTGAGAATTTATGCACTAAAATGAAATTATTTTAACGCTATTTGCGCATTTTTGCAGTAAAATAAACAGTTTATTTAAAGCTTTTTGTGAATTTTTGCATTGGAAAGAAAAATTTATTTTCTTTGACCATATTGCAATGTATTTTTGGGAATATTTTCTCAAAATCGAAAATAGCATTTTCGAGTGGCGAAAATGACTTTGGCGAAAATCAGCAAGCAATACTGTGCTGATTACAAACCGCAACAGCATAATAGGATCCAAACTTTTTATTTTTAATTTGGTTCAATATGATAGCTGTTTTTGTTAAGCTGGCCACATACGATACAATAAAATGATTCAATTTTACAGCAAATCGATAAAACCAATAGGTTGTACAGAAAAATCTAAATCTCTCTTATTCATTAGAGAAATCTGATCGAATTTTCCATTTCATTTCAATGTAGGTCGATTAGGAATGGTGGATTTTTCTGATCAATTTTTTTTTTCTTTCAATATATATTTTATTTGAAAACTTGTAACAGGTTAACAAGTTATAAAGATACAATACACATAGTTCAAGTGAGCAAGTCATTATAAACAGGGAAAAAGAAGCTTCTGTTATAATATCATCAGAAAATTCACTCGAACAGTGAGAGCAAGCTCCCAAATAATAGATTTTCTATTTTCCTAGCTTACAAGGTAGCGGAACATAACTCTATTATATGAAATACAGTGTAAGACAGAGCCATTAGTATAGATGAAACCTTAGGGTCATTCACGTTCCATTCCTACTAGCTAGCATTGGGGTAAATGTGATGTTCTACTGTCATTGCTCTGCATATCTCCCATGCTTGGTGTTTTTATGTTAGAAGAGCCAAACTTAGGGGGTTAAAGTGGGCCCAAATAAGGAAGTGATGGAAAATTTGACCTAGTTATATGTGGCAATTGTCTTGGAAGTCTTATGTTGGAAGTAGACCCTATTATTTTGTTAGGGATAAGATTCGTGGGCATTAAGAGTATTGAGTATAATGATATGGATAGTGCGGTTTCGGGAGTCTTTCGGGACCCTTTCCATGGTAGAAGGGATAAAGTTGGAAGGTGGATATCAATAACCACCTGCGTTTTTCCTATTCCATGACTGACTTATATTCATCAGAGCTTTGGAATTCGTACCACACAGCCCAGGTAGAGGAAATTCTATGAGTTTGGTCATGGGCAAGCAAAATTATTTCTTCCAGGTCTTTTATTTTGTTGAGTCTCTGGAACCAGGCTTTTATAGTAGGGATGGTAGGTGTGTTCCAGTGTGCGGGGATAAGGGCTCTTGCTGAGTTTATCATGTGAGGTAAAATGGACTTCCTGTATACTGGGGGAGATATGGTTGAGTTATGGAGGAGATAGGTATCTGGGGAGAACTTGACCGCTAGGCCAGAGACCATTCCTATGATTCTGTGCACTTCATGCCAGAAGGAGTCTAACTTTGGGCAGTTCCAGGCTATATGTAAAAGATCTCCAGGAGCGTTGTTGCATCTCCAGCAAATATTGGCATAATTTGGGTTGAATTTGTGCAGGACCGATGGGGTTCTATACCAAAGAGTTTGGAATTTAAAATTCTGTTCTTTGGAGTTTGTATCTCTTACTGATTTGTGGGTGTTGGTGAAGATGGTTGCCCATTGGTCTTCTGTTAAGGGAGCTGGTAGAAGATTATTCCATTTTTCCCGGAAGTGTAAGGACGGTCTTGGTTTGGCGGTTAAAAGCAGTGAGTAGGCCCATGACAACATGTGTTCTCTTGGGGACACCTCCAGACATTTTTTGTCAAATACTGTGAGAGGCGTCAGAGCCTTGTTTCTCACTTTCTGTGAGAGAATAAAGTGTCGTATTTGAAAATAAACCCACTTAGGTAATTGTACGTCTGGGTCTGGATGTTGGGTGTCTATCAGATCTCTAACCCCGCCTGAGTGCACAAAATTAAGAATTCTAGGGTTAGACTTTATGTTCCAAGATTGCAGGTATCTAGAGGAATCCCCGGGGATGAAATCTGGATTCCCCACCAGAGGGGTCATGGGCCCTGGAGATTGTGAGATCTGGAAGTTCACAGAGCATTTGTGAAAGATTTTATATGTTGCCTTGATTAGGGGGTGGCTAATGTCAAGCTGTGTAAAAGATTGGGGAGAAATCCATGCCAATCCAGGCATGAAGGTGTCGCCTGCTGCCTGTTCTAATTCTATCCAGTCTTTTTGCGGGGCTGAGGTTGTCCAGTCAATAACTCTGAGTAAGTGTGATGCAAAATAATAAAGTTTTAGATTAGGTAAACCTGCTCCTCCTGACTCAGAGGGTAGGGAGAGGATTTCATCTCTAATCCTAATTCTTTTATTTGCCCATACAAATTTATTGATACTTGTTTGTAGGTTTTGGATATAACTCATGGGGACTTCTGTCGGAACCACCTGGAACAGGTATAGAAGCTTGGGGAGGATAGTCATCTTAGTGACAGCCATCCTGCCAAACCATGATAAACCCCTAAGTGCATTCCAGTTTTCAATATCAGTTTTTATTTTTGCCTCTAGAGGTAGGTAGTTAATTGCATATAACTCGCCAAGATTTACTGGGATTTTCATTCCAAGGTAAGTGATGGCCTTGGTTTCCCATCTGAAGGGGAAGTTAGCAGAACAGGTCTCAATCTCCGACTGCCTGAGAGTAACACCAAGGGCCCATGATTTCCCAAAATTAATTTTCAGGTTTGAAACATCTCCGAAGTCCTGCAAGGCTCTAATCAAAACCGGGAGGGTGTGCTGCGGATCTGTCAAGAAGAACAGCATCTCATCAGCGAACGCTGCTACTTTAAAGATTTTTTTGTCTATTTTAACTCCTGCGATCTTGCCATTATTACGTACAAAGTTTAAGAAGGGCTCCAGCGTGAGAACATATATTAGAGGGGACAATGGGCAGCCCTGCCTCGTGCCATTTGTAATGTCAAAATTCCTGGATAGGATTCCGTTGGCCTTTACACAAGCAGATGGGTTGGAGTACAGGATGTTAATCCAGGCCATAAGTGAGGGCCCAAAGCCGAGTGTAGTAATAACTTCTCTCATGTAGTCCCAGTCTACTCTATCAAAAGCCTTCTCGGCGTCCGTGGAGAGAAAAAATCCCTCCACGGATCGCCGAGAAAGCCAATCATGTACCCCTATTGCCTTTGTGGTGTTATCCCTACCCTCCCTGCCTGGGACAAAGCCCACTTGGTCTGGATTGATAATACTGGGAAGTATAGGGGAGATTCTATTTGCCAGGATTTTGGCAAATATCTTAGCGTCATTGTTCAATAAAGAGATAGGGCGATAACTCGCACAGGAGGTGGGATCCTTGCCTTCTTTGTGAATAATAGTTATATGTGCCTCAAGGAATTGTTTTGAGGGAGTAGTGGAGTTAGTGATACCGTTAATCGCTTTAATGAAAAATGGAGCTAGGTCTTTAGCAAAGGCTTTATAGTATGCTGAAATTAAGCCATCTGGGCCAGGGCTCTTACCTACCTTAAGGTGTTTCACTGTGTAAAGAAACTCAGAGATAGTAATAGGCAATTCCAGATCGTCTATGATTGGTTTGTCTAGTGTCTTAAATCCCCAAGACTTTAGATAATTAATTATCTTGTCTTTTTTAGTTGATTGCTCATGTGGAGAATTCTGTCTTTTATGGAGATTATAGAGGTCTAGGTAATACTGCCGAAAGGCGTCTGCTATTTCTTGTTGGGTATGTCTCAGCACACCCTCCCGGTCCTTGATAGCTGTGATTTGTTGTTTAGCTTTTTTTTTTTTGAGTCTTCTGGCTAGTTGTGTACCCAGTCTATTACTCCACTCATAGAAAGAAGCTTCCGAGTATAGAAGGATACTTTTGGCCTTTCTATCTAGTAAAGTCTTGAGTTCTGTCCTAAGGGACGTTAATTCGGCTAGGTTTTTAGAGTCCATAGATAGTTTGTGAGACTTTTCTAGGTTCTCAATTTTTTGTAGTAGTGAATCTATTCGGAAAAAAATGTTCTTTTTTTTTCCTTGCTCCGATTTTGATCAATTCCCCTCGTATCACAGGCTTATGGGCCTCCCAGACAGTCAGAGACGAGATCCCCTCTTTGGAGTTTAACTGAAAGTATTCTGTCAATAGTTTCTTAATTGTGTCACTAGTCTCCAGATCTTCTAAGAGTTCTGGATTCAGCCTCCAATTATATTGTTTGTGTCTATGAGTAGGGAATGTGATAGAGAAATAGACCATAGCGTGGTCAGAGAAGCCCAAGGTGCCAATTCCCACGTCTTTGACAAAGTGTAGGTCTGATTGTGATATCATGACGTAATCAATACGAGAGTATTTTTTGTATGCGTTGGAGTAGAAAGTAAAGTCTCTACCTTTAGGATTGAAAATCCTCCAGACATCAATCAAAGTTAAATCTTTAAGTAAATTTCTTATTTTTTTAAGACATTGGTAAGGAACCGTGGACTTCCCATTGGAAGTATCAAGTAGTGGGTTTAAAGGAATATTAATATCACCACCCCATATAATC
This sequence comes from Hyperolius riggenbachi, assembly GCF_040937935.1. Lineage (NCBI taxonomy): Eukaryota > Metazoa > Chordata > Amphibia > Anura > Hyperoliidae > Hyperolius > Hyperolius riggenbachi. The sequence continues at coordinate 287,327,174 of NC_090652.1, forward strand.
ATTCCTTTTGCAAATGTCAGTAGCTGTGAGACTATCTTAGCTAAAAAGACAGATTGTTTCTCATTTGGGGCATATATAGCCACAAAGGTGACCTCTCTATTGTCAATTTTACCCAGAAGGAAGACATATCGTCCCTCAGGATCAATTTGATGTTTGGTAATTTCAACCTCACAATTTTTATGCAATAAAATAGATACGCCCTTTGTCTTTCCTGAGGGTGATACTGCGTGGTAGCTCCTGGTATAGTACCTATCGTTCAATCTGGGAATGTGAGTTTTGCAGAAATGGGTCTCCTGTATCATAGCGATAGTGATTTTTTCTTTTTGCAGTAATTGGAGGAGAGCTGTTCTGCGTTCTGGGGTATTTAAGCCTTTGACATTGTACGAGGCTATTTTCCAGGAGCTAGCAGGCGGTACTTCTTGACCCAACCGGAGTGGCATTGTAGTGCTGGCGAGGTTTACAAAGCGGAGGTTCCCTGGTGAGGTCCCGACTATCCCGTTTGCCCAAAGAGCAGACAAAAAGAACCACTGGGTCAAAAGCATTAGAGTATTTGTTCGTTTTCAGCAAGTTATCTAAGTTCGTCAGTAGTTATGTTATTATAATACGGTTGTGCAAAGTCTCTACTGTATAGAGCACTTATAGAGTACCGTAGTAAGGCTCAGCAATTATAAAATAATCGCTGGGTGGGAGTGGGGTCTGATTGCTCGGGCAAGCTGAGTGTTTGTCGAATAAGTACTTTCATAAGCCTCGACCCGGTCCTCTCTCTCCTCCAGCCTCTTAATCTCTTAAAACTTATTGCTAATAATATGTGATGAGCTTGTCAGAACAGTTAACATGAGCTTTTAGTCAGAGGGGTCATAAGGCAATCTATTACTATATTATCAGGATCATATGTTGTTTAGTCATTATCTAATGTGTCCTAACATATATTCAGGGAGAACAAGTACCTAGCCTATGTTAAGATGCCTAAATCTAGAACCTGTAAGGGAATACATTGTTAGTCATATATATATAGCTCTAAAACATTGTTGATATATTCCCCCCCCCCCCCCCCCCCTCCTAGAAAGCAATTCCCTGTTGCTCCTTTAGGTGTACATACTTGTAAAAAAGCCTAACAGCTTATATATCCTCATTTTTAGTGCATCTTATCAAGGAAATCTTTTCATAAACTAAGGCAGGTGAGTATCAGTCCCAAGTGAGCAAAAAGCAAAAAAGTTCTTCCCAAAAAGGAGCAAGCTCACAACAGAGAGGAAGCGGAAGAAACAAGGGGGGAACCCCAAAAAACATCGTAGAACAATATTGTGCAGAGAGGTAAGCATATAACAGCAAAAAAAAAGTCCTCTTCATGAAGCATAACTAACAACTATCTGGTTGTTATGTCAGAACGACAGTTATGGTAGATATATGTAATACGAAAGAAATAAAACTGAAAATTATATACTACCAGTCTTCCCAGAGGAGAGATACTCAAAATCACTGCTTCACTATCTTTCAGGTAAGGGGATTGTCCTCGTTGTCCGAAGGTGAGACCTCCAATTCCACCGTATCGTCTTACGGGTTTCCTGCAGACAGCTCTCCTTGTATATCAGACGCTGAGCTGTGTCTCCTTCTGCGGCTAGCGCTCTGGAATCTTGGGCCTTTCAGTGGCGATTTACGTGTAATCCTGTTGTATGAGGAGCGGGCCACAGGGGCTGAGTTCAAGACATCAGGAGGACTATCATTTTCTGGGAGCCAGTCAGGCAGATGTATCTTGGCTAGGCCCAGAAGCTTGCAGAAGTGAGGGGTGTCCGCAGGTATGCGCATTAGCGCGTTAATTGTGCCTTTGGTCGCATGAAGGCAGAAGGGGAATCTCCATCGATAGGTAATATTTTTTTCCCTGAGGACTTGCAACAGCGGCTTAAGTGCTCTTCTGTTCTGGAGTGTTATAGCGGATAAATCTTGAAAACGTTTTATGTCAGCGTCATTAAATGTAATTCCGTCTTGCTCTCTTGCCTTCCTCATGACTTCCTCTTTGAGGGTAAAGCTGGCGAAACAGCAGATCACATCTCGTGGTGGGTCATCATCACTTTTCCTAGGCCTCAGAGCCCTATGTGCCCTCTCTAAGTCAATCGGTGAGTCTGTGGGCCGTTCAAGTAGTTGATTAAAAATTGCTGTAATGGCGGTTCTGATCTGGTCGTTAGAGACCGATTCCGGCAGGCCCCTCACTCTAATATTATTCCGTCTGCCTCTGTTATCAAGATCTTCTAATCTTTGCTGGAAGTCAAGCATTTTTGAATCTCGGTATGTAGATTGACTCTGAATTTCACTGACCTGTTGTTTGATGCTTGTGTTGTCTTGCTCTACTACTGCTAAGCGTTTGCTGATCTGCGTCACGTCTTCCCGGAGCTCTGCAATAGCGGCAGCTAAGGTATTCTTAATGTCCGAGGCGATAGCTTTCATTATCTCCGTAGTAGGCATGTTATTGAGGCGATCTATCACTCCTTTGCCCGGATTTAACCCGGGGTCTTGCGAGGTGGCCTGAGGAGAGGAATCTTCTGTTGGAGACTCAGGCGCCATCTTGCCGGTTTGAGGCCTAGATTGGTCTGTCTTCTGAGGGCGAAAATATTCCGGTATGTGTTTCCCTGTCAGTAGCTCCGAGGTCCCGGAGGTCTTATGTGTCTGCTGGCTCTTTTTTGGAGGTCTGCTCGTGCTCATTGTAGCCGGAGGCTGGAAGAAAGAGCGGGTCTATGGCGGAGCACTCGTCTCACGCAGCCATTCTCGAGCGGCGCCAAACCACGCCCCTCTTTTCTGATCAATTTTAATGAAAATTGAATGGTGTAGGATAGATTGTTAATTTGTATGTATTGGCTCAAGACAGAGTTTTCAATCATTTTTTTAATCATAATTGTGGAAAACTTGAACATACATGTGAGGTACGTTGGTCAGATTTATCAAATGTTACAATTAATCAGAACAATTGATTGCAATTCTTGAATTGAAAATAAATTAAAAAAAATGTATGGTGTGTGGCCACCTTTACTGTTACAAGACATTTACTGAAAAATTCTGTCCTGGTGACTTAAAATAAACCTCTCCTCTGCAAGAACTCAGAAGTCATAAACCTAACAGGCTTGTATTCAATTCACTTTTTCTACAACATTTTCTCCTAGGAGATAATTTTTCATCTTTTATTTAAAATATGGTAACTTTTCAACACTCTGCAATAGAGATGTGGCGAACGATTCGCCCGGCGAACATTTCTGGGGGGTTTGCTACTTCCGGGTCGCTCTGACCCGGAGTAGTACGCCTGCGCTGCCCAGCGGAGCGCGTCCTAGATCACGCTCCTGTTGCCGGGCACTCTCTGCGCATGAGCGTGACGTCGTTCATGACATCACGCACATGCGCAGAAAGTGCCCGGCAACAGGAGCGCGATCTAGGACGCGTTCCGCCGGGCAGTGCAGGCATACTACTCCGGGTCAGAGCGACCCGGAAGTAGTAAACCCCCCAGGGATTCAGAGATGTTCGCCGGCGAACGGTTCGGGAACCGTTCGCCACATCTCTACTCTGCAATTGAAAAAGTAGGGAAAAAAAGTACTGTCTAAATTATTCTGAGTATGTTCTCACATGCTCGATGGTGGCTTAAAAGTCCTCTTTTTGTCTATGCTGCCTTTGGGATTCATTCAATAAACTTGACATCATGCTGATAGTGCTGGTAAAGTTCAGTGCAAGCTACGCAAGTCACATGATACGCATTATGCATGTTATTAATACAAAGTATTGGTTGCCCAGATTGCAAGTGTTAGTGGTGAGCCAATAACGGACGTAATATGGGCAATGCATGTGTTATCTACATAACATGCTATTTGTGGGATGCCCTTTGTCCCCACTGGAAAGATTTGATTCATATCATTGGGACAGTAAGCCAGAGGCCGGGTGCACACATAGCAGAAATTATTATTATTTATTGAATTTATAAAGCGCCAACATATTACGCAGCGCTTAGCTGCGTAGCTTAGCGGGAAACGCTGCATTTTATGCAGCAATGTTAGTTGTTGGGACGCAGGGGAAGCTGCATTTCACTGCGTTTGTACAGTATGCGTTCCGCAAACACGGTTAGTGTTGCATAATATGCAGGCTGGCTGCCAAAACGCACATAATGAAAGTCTATGGTAACGCATATGCATTGCGTTTTTAATGCATTTTTAATTAAAAAAAGAAAGATTTTTGATGTGTTTTCCCTTCCTGTTGTCTTCCTAGTGATTTGCGTAAATAAAAAAAGTACACAAAACACATATGCATTTTACATTAGCGAACGCAAACGCATTAAAACGCACACAAAACGCATAAACGCATTTGCGTAAAAAAAAATGCAAACGCAAAACACATCAAAAAAGTGGTAAGAACGCAATAGAAAATCGCAAATGCACCGTCCTAAAACGCGACTTTTTCACGCTATGCCATATGTAAACCCCGCCTGAAATAGTGCCCCCAGAGGCAGCACAGACAGCAATGGCAACCGCACAGGACATCTAGCCATTCTTCACTCAGTTAAAAACTAAAATGAATTGTATTTGCCAGAGCTGGGATTTAAAGTGGAACTGAAATGGCCTTAGTCTCCCTGGACATGGAGCAGGCCTTGGACACCATAAATTGGCCCTATATGATAACAGCGGTTGAAAATGCCAGTTTTGGCGGCGCCTTTCTCCAAGCTATCATTAAATGCTTGTATTCAATCCCCTCCACCTACTTAAAACTCAGCCAGCCAATAAGGCTTCTGTTCCTGTCACTTGATATGGCACTGAAGCCTCATGGTGATTGGCTGGCTACACAACACCTGCAAACTGAAGAGAAAGTGAAGTGATGGATAACTCTCCACTCTGTATCATGCACAGGACCGGGCCCCCCTAGCTCCTGCCCTCCCCATCCCTTGTGATTGAGTTTGGGGTAGTAGGTGGCTGAAGGACCTCTGCAAGGGGTGGATGGGTCGGCCCAATGTAGTCACGACCCTGGCTATTGATCATTTATTGGATTGGCTGCATGGCTTATCTCACTCATGCAAACACTTTGAGGGCTGCACAGAAACCCAGGTAGGCCGCTTGACGCCAGTCTTCTATAAATGTCTCCTTTCTTCCTCTGTCCTCAGGGCTGGCGCTGCTATACAGGCAAAGGGGGCAATTGCCCCAGAGCCCCTGACCTCTGCAGGGGCTCCTGCACCACTGGACCCTGACAAGTTGACTCCTACACTGCTCCGCAGGGCTCCTGCACATAAGCTGCATACTCACTTGTCCCAGCTGGCGGAGGCTGCACCGTTGTCAACCACGGAGTCCGCCTCTTCTCTATCTAGTGCATGACTACACATAACACGCCCCAGGTAGAGAAGAGGCAGACAGCGTGTCCGAAGACTGCATGGACAGTGCAGCCGCCGCCCGACGGGACAATGAGCATGCAGCTTATGTGCAGGGGCCCCTAGGGAGCAGTGGGACAGTGTCTATTGGTGGGAAGGGGGCAACTATTGTGGGGGGGGGGGACTATCAGGGGTGGGGTAGTGAAGGCAACTGTAACCCCCTATATCCGCTAGCACCAGGCAATTGGCTGAGTGGAAATTATCAAAGATTTATTTGTGACCTAACAGTGGCCATGTCATGATCGCTGCTGCAGCAGGTATTGCTGGAAGTAGTAGTGCTGCAGCTCAGGCAGTTCTGATCTCTTTCCATGCAAGCTGCATAGCTTTGTCTGCCTTTCCCTGCTGTCAGCTTGTGACTGATTATCATTCACCTGTGTGGGAATCTGCATGTCTGCTCCCATTGGATGACCTCAGTATAAAGATCTGCTTCCTGCAGGACTCCTCGGGTTTTCATAGCTTCAGTTTAAGCCTGTCTTGCTGTCGCTTCAGCCCCCGATCGTGTTTCTTGTTCTAAAAGATACTTTGCTGGTCTTTGCATCATATATTGGTTCATTGCCAATATATATGCATACCAGCACGTTTATTATTTTCCTTGTATTCGTGTTACGTTGATACATCAGTGTCGCTGATGTATACGTACACGAACTGTTTATATCCTGTGTGCAGTTAGTCAGCTTTCCAGCACGTTTTGGTAGGTTGCGCGTACCGTGATCACCCGTGCTGAGGTAGTTACCCTGCTCCTGGTTCTGTTTGTGGATTGCGTTCATCTCTGCGAAGAGATAACGAATCCTTCTGAATCCTGTTCTGTTACCATTTGTGGATTGCGTTCATCTCTGCGAAGAGATAGCGAATCCTTCTGAGTCCTGTTCCCTGTATTGCTCCAGTCTAAGTCAGTGTTCCTGCTTATGTCATATATCGGTTCATTGCCGATATATACATATGTTAGTCAGACGTTACAAATAGTTTCATTGATAGCTGTAATTGTAATACGCTAGGAAAACATACTTATTGTATTTTTGTCTGTGTTACGTTCATCTATCTTGATCCTGCTATTTCCTGACTATCCTGTCCTGTCTTTGTGAGGCACGCCATCGCTGCAAACGCATTGGCTGCCTCATTCCAGTCTGTCTTGTTTTGGACGCTTGCTGTCGCTAAGTAGCCGCTAGCTAGCAAGCGTTCATTCTGTCTACCTGTCCTGATCTCCTCAGTCCTGGTTTATGCGCTCAGCGCTACCTTGCGCTGAGACGTTATCGCAAAAGTATTGTTTGTGGCTGTCGGATCTGCACCGGCTCTGTGCGCCACAATCTCCTTTTGGAGTCAGTCCTCCCCTCCACTATACTAGGGATAGCCTGTTTCCTTGTGCTAGTGTGTGTACCTCCTCCACGCCAGCTCATGCGTTGCATGCTGACTGTGGAGAATACACCACCAAGCCTTACAGGCCACTGTAGAAAAGAGTCAATCAAGTACACTTCAATGTAAAAATACACTTTCCTTGCACGTCAAAGGTCAAATAACACAATCTTCTGGTCTTCACTGCTGGTGCACCGGTAAATGCTGCGGTAGGAAACGGTTAGTTACACAGAAATTATGGTGAGCTACAATAGGTCTTCTTGTACAACAATCAACCACTTTACAGCATATACAATTCACAGTACCCATGTTGGGCGTGGGCTGGGGAAATGGGCTGGTCTACTGAGCAATTCAGTCCAGTACTTAATCAGTTCTTAGTCCCTTGCCACCAAGTCCAATATATTTTGCTCAGCAAAACCTCGGGGGAAACTCGTGACAGTTCACAATATGGTACTCAGGGCCGGCCCTAGACTTTTTGCCGCCTGAGGCAAAATTTAAAAAAAAATCGCCGCCCTAGAAGCCCCCCACTGAGCTTGAGGGGTAGCGGGCAGGAAGGGGGTATTGGGCCTAGCGGTGGGGAGGGGGGTCGGACCCCCCCTCCCTCGCCTGGGTCCCCCGATCTATGCTCCCCTCCAGCTGTAAAAAGTTAAGTACCAGCGGCAGCGTATAGATTAAGAGGCAACGGGCGGGGATCACTCACCTTTTCCGCGTTCCAGCGAGCGCTCCACTGACGTCACTTCCTGCAATGCCGCCCAGTAAGTGGCCGGCGTTGCAGGAAGTGACGTCAGTGGAGCGCTCGCTGGAACGCGGAAAAGGTGAGTGATCCCCGCCCGTTGCCTCTTAATCTATACGCTGCCGCTGGTACTTAACTTTTTACAGCTGGAGGGGAGCGCAGATCGGGGGACCCAGGCGAGGGAGGGAGGGGTCCGACCCCCCTCCCCACCGCTAGGCCCAATACCCCCTTTCTGCCCGCTACTCCTCCAGCTCGGCGGGCGGCCCCCCCACCCACAGACAGGCGGGTGCCGCCCCCCCCCCAGATGTGCCGCCTGAGGCAAATGTTTCACCCCGCCTCATGAGCGGGCCGGCCCTGATGGTACTGAATAGATGACAGTTCTCTGGTTGGTCCAATCAGGAATTTCACCTTGCTCCAAGATTTTGTAGACTCTTTAGGTTGTATTTGTAGCACTCACTAAACTCTACTCTAAATACCTTCCCTCTGAATTGGGCTCCCCAAAACAACAAACAAAATAAAAGATAAAGCAAATAATCAAAAAAGGATTAAATTAAAATAAAGATAAATAAAATGAAATATAAAGTGACCGATGCACCCCTCTATACCATCAACACCTTCCCACTACAATAGAACTTTGCTTAAGTGCACTTTGATGTTAAAGCTGAATGAACTCTGAATTACAGTTGATGTAAAACGTGTAATCCAAGTACGTTAACTCTGTAGCTTGATCAGGTATCACCTGGTTGCTCCTGCAGCCCACTTTAATATCACAAGATGCAGTGTGACTCCTCCTCCACTCTTCCACTGTAATGCTGACAGGTTCAGTTTCAATATCAAACTCTTGTTAATTCTGCAGAACACATCAACTGAAGAACTTGTAACTTAACTCCTGACTTGAAACGGACTTGACAGAAACAATGTCTCTTGATACACCAGACCCTAATGCTGTCGAGGGCTGATTCAGCTATGCGGGTACTTTAGGTAGGCTTATGACAGTCTATCAGCAGCAGCTAGGCCTGAACATGCGATGTACTCCTTATCATCAGCAGTAGCATCTCTAAGTTCAATGTCGCTGTGTGTGGAAAGCTTTCTCACACTAACAATCTCTAGCAATACCACTTTAAAACACACTCTGTGGCTTGAGGTTGGCCCGCAGGCCTGTACTCATCTGTCTGTGGCCTCTGGTATGGCTTGGGTCTGGGCAGGGTCTGCCTCCTCCAGCCTCCGGTCTGTCCAACCTGCTGCCGCTGTCCTTACTGTTCTGCGCTGGTCACTCTATGGCCGCCAGGTCCCCTCCTACTGTCCGGGCAACTGCTACGACCTCTCTGTGTCGCCTGCTTCCTGCTCCGCACCACCAGCTCCCGGCACAAGTCCTTCTCCTCTCACTCTCTGGCGTCATTCTCAGCCTGTTTCCCTCCGGCTACACCCTGTTCTCTCCGCCCCCTAAGCCTGCGCAGTAACTCCCTGACTGGCCGCGCAGGGCTTCTAGAAAGTTCCAGCAAATTCCTCTAATTTGCATATTGGATCCCTGGCAACAGTCTATGCGGCCTCTTAGTTCCACAGGCTTAAAACCTCAGTGCTGCCATCTTGTGGGCATTTTACAGAAGGCCAATCTGCAATTATATTTTGTAACCTTCTTTTGGGGGTTACACAACCATTTAAGTTTTCCCCAGGACCCCTTAAACCTGCCCTGCACCCATTGTGCTTCCACGGCTGAGAGTAAGAGTCGTTCTTTTTTTGAGGGGCTTCAAACTCGATTGCTTTTCACAGCAATGCTTCATCTTTTTAATTACAAGTCAACAGCTGGAAATGCACCAGCGATCGCGGCAAGACAAATCTCACTCCTCTCTCTCGGCTCCCGCCATGATGAAGTCTCTGCCGCAACAGCTGTTTAATACAACAGGTTACGCCTGGGGGTCTCCTGGGAGAGGAGTTTAAAGAGTAGTAAATGAAAATCAAACGCTGCCTGTGTTTACTCACAAGCCGAGCGGCTGGGGAAGTAAATGTCTTCACAGAAAGGTGCGAGCAGCCGGAAAATGGCGACATTTTTCATGTCACTTCTGAGGACATTAAGGGAGCAATTTTAAAATGTAAAAACACCACAAATCTTACTTCGTAATGATAATGTCTTACCTCATGGGCTTTAATGAACGGTGCAGGCAAGAACAGTTCAATAAAATATCAGGCATGTTTTCTTTAGCATCTTCCCCCCTGTTGTCTTCAGTACAGTAAATGGGAAATATAAACTTACAAAGAGATGTCAGGAGACGCTTATTTAAGGCACAACTTCAGACAGATAGACAGACTTCTTTAAAGTGGAACTGTCACGAAAATCTTAATATTTAAAACACATACTAATAAGAAGTACATCTCTCCCAGAGTAAAATGAGCCATAAATTACTTCTCTACAATGTTGCTGTCACTTACAGTAGGTAGTAGAAATATGACATTACCGACAGGTTTTGGGCTAGTCCATCTCTTCATGGGGGATCCTCAGCATGGCCTTTATTCTTTATAAAGACATTCCCTGGAAAAAGCTTTATTCAAAGATGCTGACCAGCCTCCCTGCTCACTGTACACTATTTTGGTAGTTGGACGGAGCAACTGACATAATTCACTAAGTGCTTTTAAAAATAAAGAAAACCCTTAGAACCCCCCATGAGAAGATGGGCTAGTCCAAAATCTGTCGGCAATGTCGGATTTCTACTACTTACTGTAAGTGACAGGAACATAGGAGAAAAGTAATGTATTGCTCATTTTACTCTGGGAGAAATGTACTTTTATTAGTATGTGTTTTAAACTTTAAGATTTTCGTAACCGGTCAAATACGGAATTAGCATTTAGTATTTTTATAGCAACATCTTATGCAGCACTGTACATTATATATAGTTTTGTCACTTAAAGGGACACTGTAGGGGGGTCAGGGGAAAATGAGTTGAAGTTACCCGGGGCTTCTAATGGTCCCCCACAGACATCCTGTGCCCGCGCAGCCACTCCCCAATGCTCCGGCTCCGCCTCCGGTTCACTTCTGGAATTTCAGACTTTAAAGTCTGAAAACCACTGCGCCTGCATTGCCGTGTCCTCACTCCCGCTGATGGCACCAGGAGCGTACTGCGCAGGCCCAGTATGGTCTGTGCTTGCACCGTGCACTCCTGGTGACATTAGGGAAAGCGAGGACACCGCAACGCAGACGCAGTGGTTTTTAGACTTTAAAGTCTGAAATTCCAGAAGTGAACCAGAGGCGGGGCCGGAGCATCGGTGAGTGGCTGCATGGGCACAGGATGTCTGTGGGGGACCATTAGAAGCCCCGGGTAACTTCAACTAATTTTCCCCCGACACCCCCTACAGTATCCCTTTAAAGGACAACTGAAGTACGAGGGATATGGAGGCTGCCATATTTATTTTTTCTAAACAATGCCAGTTGCCTTGCAGCCCTGCTGATCTATCTGGCCGCAATAGTTTACAAATAACACCAGAAACAAGCATGCAGCTAATCTTGTCAGATCTGACAATAATTTCAGAAACACCTGATCTGCTGCATGCTTGTTCAGGGGCTATGGCTAAAAGTAATAGAGGCAGAGGATCAGCAGGACAGCCAGGCAACTGGTATTGCTTCAAAGGAAATAAATATGGCAGTTTCCGTATCCCTCTCGCCTCAGTTGTCATTTAACTTTCCCTGAAAGAGGCTTTCTAGGCAATCTAATCCCTACCATAGTTATGTGTCCATCATAGTCTAGTGCCAATTTAAGGGAAGTAAAAAAAGTTATCTGTATGTTTTTTGCATGTGGGAGGAAACCAGGGTACCCAGAAGAAACCCACATAAACAAAGGGAGAGCATTCAAACTCCATACAGATATTGCCCTGGCTGGGACTCAAACCAGGGGCCCATCTCTGCAAGGCAAGAGTTTCAGTAAGAGTCGTATCGCTTGCAGGGATACAGTATCCTGCCAAAGCTGACTCTACCAATCAGGTTGCCTTTCCCAACTAAGCCGTTGCCTTTTTAAATCTGCAATAAGGGACCAGTTGTAGAGTATAGGAAGGAGGGATCCCTATGAACTTTAATCCCCAGATAAGTGACTTGGGGGGAATGTTTTGACTGGTAACTGTTGCCCTTAAGGGGTCAGGGCTGAAGGAGACAGGAACATCAATTCACCTTTTCAGATATTTAGTTTAAAGTAGCAAGGACAGCCATACTATCCCAGTAAAAAACAACAACACATATATAAGTAGATAAATGCTTGTTCTACTTACACAACATAAGTACTGTACTGTCCACGTTTTGATTTCAATGAATTTTATATAGTAAATAAAGAGAAAACTGTTCCAGGCATTCTCCACCTTTACTGCTTTTGACTGATGCCAATCCTGATGTCATTTCCTTCCTTACTCTTTTTTTTTCTCCTAGAAACTGCATTGTCATATCTAGCTTGCTTTGTAAACACATGTGAGCACAGCATAGATCGTATTTTAGCAGCTTCTGTAGAGGGGTGAGGTGTGTTTCCCTTCTCAGCACCAGCCTGTCCCACTAAACTGCCCTCAGCCAATCAGTGAGGAGCAGGAATGAGGGAAGGGAGATAACAAGCTTCCCCCTCCTCTGCAATATACCAGAATTGCGCTAGGCTGACTGAGATAAGCTTAATTGCAGCAGAAACATTTATGATTATATTGGAATGCTTGCAATGCAGACTGCCTGTAAACTATATAATAAACACATGGCAGTGGGTAAATGGAATTTGATTTTGTGGCTGATAATCCCACTTTAAATCCACTGGAGGAGCCTATGTCCTGGGGTAGATCTAGGGCTCTCTCTAGCCGAGGGCCTGGGTCTTCTAAAAAGAGCAGGATACCATCGGTGAACAAGGCTTGAGACACTAAACACTGAACAGACCCTTTATTGTGGTCAAACCATTTGTAATGATAATAGTATACAAGGAAGTAATTATTAATAAGTAATTCCCCTCCTTCCAATTTTTTATAGGGTTGGAATAGATTAGGAAGGTCTCAGGGAGTTTATTGGGAATAACTTGTATCAAGTTAAATAAGTAGAAAATCACATGCCATTCACTAACATAAGACGTTCATTTTTTTTTATTATAAACTTTAAAAAAAATGTGGGGGGCGGGGAGGGCAATACAAATATACAAATATAAAAAAATAAATATAATGTTCATGACTCTTATTACAGTGCAGTATTCTTTGGGGCATATTATTACGGTTCCGGGCAGTTCGGTGCGGGGCGAGCGGAATGGCGGCTCTCCCTGCTGACGCTAAATTCACCGACGGCGTTATATACTATTCCCCCTCCGAGTTGTAGTTGTAATTCGGGGTCTGGCAACCGCGGGAGCCCAAATTATCGTTACGGGGGGCGCGCAGCATAGCAGTGCTGGTATGATGGCGCCTAGTTCGGCGCTCGGCGCCGGGTGCCAAAATGAGCTGATTCGGTATTCTTTACAATCATTGCCATAGCAACAAATGTGTCTTTACAAACCTCATAGGGTAAGATACATATAACTTTCTTTGTGACATAAAGAAATATGTTTCCAAGTGGGCCAGCAAAGAATGTTTAACCTCCTTGGCGGTAACCCCGAGCTACAGTCGAGGCGGAAAACCACATCTCAGAGCGGTAACCCCAACCTACACTCGGGGTAGCCGCCGGAGGTTCCATGCAGAGCGGGCGTTTCAACTCACCTCCCGGGGGATCCCAAGGTCGGACGCCATTCTTCTTTCCCTCCTCTGAGGCTCTGCTTTCCCCTAGTGAGATTGCCGTCTGTTGTCATGACGACAGCCTGCAATCTCACTTTAGGGTTACAGCGCCACCCGGAGGACGGAGGGAAAACTGCAGCGCTGGAGCCCAGGGAGGTGAATAAGTACTGGGGCTGCTGCAGACTCTCCCCTGGTATGATTGTTTATGATTTTAGAGTCTAAAAGCACATGAAAAAATTGTACCGCTTTTAGACCATAAAATCAGAAGGAATCATATCACCTGGGAGGTTAAACAATGATTTTTTATATGTTTTTAGTAATATTCAAGCACTTAGCTCGACCTGTTTCGTGAGGATAAACTTCACTTGACATTGGAATGAGGTAGCAGAGCTGTGGTGCTGAAAGACAGCTCCACACCACAAAACCTCTCGCCAACATCACCAGGCAGCTCCCAGCAATGCTCAGGGGAACGACGCCTTGTTTACATCATAAAATGCAATTGCTGATGTCAGAGTTTTGCGATTTTGTGCGCAATGTTTTTTTAGCGCCTCCCGGCGCATACCTGCATGTTGGGGTTTTTTGTAAAGTGCTTTTGCAGAGCGATTTGACATCAGGAAGTGAACTCTTTCACCCGGAAATGAATAAATACAATGTATTTATTCATGAACGCGTTGGAGAAATCGCTATATAAAGCGCTTTTTCAAGCGCTTTGTGATTTCCCTATACCTTCCATTGAGGCAAATGGCCCCAAAAACGGTACAGGCAGCTCTTTGGTGAGCGGATCGGAATCGAACCGCTCAGATGTGAACACTCTCATAGGGAATCATTGCACAAGCGCTTTTAGGGCGATTTTAGAAATCGCCGGAGCTTGAAAAAAACCGAAAGCGCCCTTAGTGGGAACAAGTCCTAATTACAGAAGAATCCCTTTAAAGTAAGCTCCAAGGAACCAGGAATAGCAACTTACTATACTAGAAGTTTACTATATCAGAATTTGTCATACATTGTATATTTATACAGATGCATTTGCTGGGACCTGACTATTGAGTTTACGATATCCAGAGGTTTACTATATCAGAGTTTATTATAACAACAGCACGGTGGCGCATTGGTTAGCGCTCTCGCCTTGCAGCAATGAGGCCCCAGTTTGAATCCCAGCCAGGGCAACATCTGCATGGAGTTTTTAGGTTATCCACATGTCTGTGTGGGTTTCCTCCGGGCACCCCGGTTTCCTTCCACATCCTAAAAACACACAGCTAAGTTAATTGGCTTTCCCCTAAAATTGGCCCTAGACTACGATACATACACTACACGATACATACATAGATATATGACTATGGTAGGGACTCAATTGTGAGCGCCTCTGAGGGACAGTTAAAGGATACCCGAAGTGACATGTGACATGATAAGATAGACATGGGTATGTACAATGCCTAGCACACAAATAACTATGCTGTGTTCCTTTTTTTCTCTCTCTGCCTGAAAGAGTTAAATATCAGGTATGTAAATGGCTGTCTCAGTCCTGACAGACAGGAAGTGACTACAGTGTGACCCTTACTGATAAGAAATTCCAACCATAAAACACTTTCCTAGCAGAAAATGGCTTCTGAGAGCGAGAGATAAAAAGGGGAATTTCTTATCAATGAGGGTCACACTGTAGTCACTTCCTGTCTGAGTCAGGACTGAGTCAGCTACTTACATACCTGATATTAACTCTTTCATGGAAGAGAAAGAAAAAAAGGAGCACAGCATAGTTATTTGTGTGCTAGGCACTGTACATACACATGTCTATCTCATCATGTCACATGTCAGTTCGGGTATCCTTTAAAGGACTTCCGAGGCCAAAATCCGGCCCCCAAATGTAAAAAAAAGTTATCTACCTGTATGACTTTCTAAGGCACGGAGGACGCCGTCCGCGCCCTCCGTGCCATTCCGCCGGGTCCCCGCCTCTCAATACGACCCCGAATGGCTCCCGACCCCACGGCCAGGGTCGGGCTCTGCTGCCTGTATAAAGATGGCCGCCGACCCTGGCCGCGGCTGCGCACTCCGCATGGCCGCTACTGCGGCTGCGCAGCACTAGGGCCAACCCCCCGATCCACGCTACAGGAAACAGCCTGTTGCGTGGATCGTGGGGGTTGGCCCTAGTGCTGCGCAGCCGCAGTAGCGGCCATGCGGAGTGCGCAGCCGCGGCCAGGGTCGGCGGCCATCTTTATACAGGCAGCAGAGCCCGACCCTGGCCGTGGGGTCGGGAGCCATTCGGGGTCGTATTGAGAGGCGGGGACCCGGCGGAACGGCACGGAGGGCGCGGACGGCGTCCTCCGTGCCTTAGAAAGTCATACAGGTAGATAACTTTTTTTACATTTGGGGGCCGGATTTTGGCCTCGGAAGTCCTTTAAGTGACTAGACAATATACTCTGTATAGTGCTAAGGAAGATGTCGGCACTATACAAATACTAAATAATAATAACAACGGCATTCTATTGTATTCGCCTAATTGAGACTCTTCCGGCTCAGCCACCACCCAGGTGAAGCTGGCATTGAATTTGATGGTAGCTCCTGAGCTGTGTCACACAAGCGAGGTTCTTATCACTAGGACTTGCATAGGGCCCTAGATGTGAATGTCGCTCTGTGCTCTTCTTGCTCTTTCTGCTTTGATGGCTCAGAGAGAAACAGCCAAAGATGGATAGAGAGCACACAGAATCTGGTAGGAGTCGGAGGTGAAGGTGAGGCATGGAGGGAAGGACACAATTGGTAACCAGCAAAATAAATAATGCTTTATTAATGCATTGCTGATCAGGCGTCAGTTTAGGGCTGGTTCAATATATCTGTTTCGGTGGCGTAGCATTCGGAGGTTGCAACCACATCGGGCCCCTGGACCCGAGGGGCCCTCCTTCCTCCATCTTATTAGCTTTGCATTGGTGCTATGCTGCTAATGAACACCTCTGCATTGAACAGTAGTAATTCTTAAAGGGAACTAAGCACCCTTTTTCCAGCAGTTCCTCCTGGTTTCTAATAGCTGCAGGATCTGCCACCCCCCCTCCCATTCTCTCTGTCCTTATTTATCCAGGGGAAGGTATGAAGATAGCATATGTGACTTCTCTAAACTCTTTAAAGCACATTATTCTGTCCCCCTACCCCCCTGCTGATGAAAGCTTTTGTTTGCTCTCTGCTAATGTGTGCAATAAAATAATTACAGCAGTTCTTATCTGCCTGAAATTTCTGCTGTAGGGCAGGCCCTGCTGTCCACAGGAACAGGGTAATAAAAGCCACCGCTTAACTTTAAAATGTCAAAAGAAGCTGTAGTTTTTTTTACTAACAAAGCACATTGTTAGAATGCATTTTTAATGTGCTATTGAGATGCCCTGGGTGCTAAAAATGGTGGTCAGTTCTCTTTAACAAACTGTTGTTTTTTTTTTTTTTCACTCATTACACCTCTCTGACACTGCAGCTTTCCTTGGTAGGTTTTAGGCCTCTTGCTCACTGCAAGCAATTCAGATTCAGATTCCGCTTTTTAATCTGTTTTTACTTCCGATTCGGATTCAGATTTGCAGTTTGCTCCTTGCACACTGCAAATCGGAATCTGAATCGGAGGTAAAAACTGATTAAAAAGCGGAATCTGAATCGAATCGCTTGCAGTGTGCAAGAAGCCTTAAGGCTCCATATCAATTGAGTTTTTGGGGCCCTATGGAAAAATCACACTAGGGCCCCAAGCTCCTTAGTTACACCACTGATCTGTTTTATAAATACACTTGTTCTTTAACGTGTGTCAATGTTATTTATTTATTTATGTATTTTTAAGCAAAATAGCATTTCCACTTTACGCTTGATTAGTACTACTGTACAACTTTTGTTGTGTACTGAACTTTATTCCACTTAGATTCTTGTTCCAAATATGATTGCATGAGCTGGAGTTTAGTACAGTAAAGTGAATACCATTTAAAATATTGAGGTCAGCTCTTACATA
This sequence comes from Hyperolius riggenbachi, assembly GCF_040937935.1. Taxonomy (NCBI): domain Eukaryota; kingdom Metazoa; phylum Chordata; class Amphibia; order Anura; family Hyperoliidae; genus Hyperolius; species Hyperolius riggenbachi. Next base: position 287,344,304 of record NC_090652.1, read on the forward strand.
TTTCGGATTATATTTTGGATTAGAACGTAGGATCAGGGATTACATCAGGGAAATTAATCCAATAAAGGTTAAAATTACAACGGCTGAAACAACAAAATAAGAAAACCTGTAGATCTGGGAAATGTAAAACACAGGACGGTATGACCTTTATTCCATTGAAAATCGCAAACACACTGAGAGAGCGATATTTTCCCTGTTTTACAATGCACAATTTTCAGTAGGTTTGTGACTCGATTTTCCTAGAATTGGCCAGATTTCACGTTATGATAACAATTTTCCAACAATTCAGTGGAAAAAAAAAACAATACAATTATACACCACTTATATTGGTGTGCTTACTTTCCCCATTAACTTTAAAGTGTAACTGTCGGGCATAAAATCAAAAATCAATTCTTTAGTTTTATCTGGTAAACAAGTAATAAGGATGCTAATCAGGCAATCCAAAAGGTAAAATCACTATTAGTTTTCTTGTCCATAAATAATCATTCCCCAGTTTACCTGACTCTTATTTGGTATATTGCCGCACAAAGGAAGTTGCAGGGCATGCTGGGTTTTTTTTTTTGCTTCTTTACTTTCCCCTCATACTTAACTAATGCAGCCTGATTGGCTAAAGCCTCTTTCCCTCCTGTTTTCCCCTCACACACCTCTGTTCCTCTCTGATTGGCCAATATTTCTCATGCTGAGACAATGCACTTTCTATAGCAGAGTTGGGTGGGAGTGCCTGAAGACTGGGAGGAGGGCGGGCAATGATACACAATCAGGCAGAGGAGAGTAAGGGAGGAAATTACATCAGGCTTGGCTGCAAGATAGACACAGTTAAAATGGAAAATCCTAAGAAGGATTTTCTCTATTTATTACAGAAAAATCACTAAAATGAAAATGTGGATAAAGCAATACATATGTTATGTAATTAGAGCAAGTATTTATCTACTTTATACATGTGTTTTTTCTGAGATAGTATGGCTGACAGCTCCTCTTTGGGGAAACCTCCCCGGCTGCTCCATTGTCCCAGGATTACCTTCGGTATCTTCTTCAGTTGTGGTGTTCTACGCATGCGCAGCATAGCCGCGTGAACGTGCCTCTGTCATGCTCCCATGGCTGGGATAGTTCTGTGTCTGCACAGTAATACTGTGCAGGAACAGAATGCTCCTGGACATTGGAGCACGCCGAGAGTGCATGCACAGCTGGGCATGTGCAGTACATCACAACTGGCCCTAACTGAAGAAGATACCGGATGCAATCCTGGGACAACCAGGGCCGGATTTGTACTCCTTACCACCCAAGGCCACTGTCAGCGGCGGCCCCCCTTCAGTATAGATAGTCAGATGACACCCCACCCCCCCAGTATAGGTAGCCAGATGACCTTTCCCCCTTCCTCCAGTATAGGTAGCCTGTTGACCCTTCCTTCCAGTATAGGTAGCCAAATGACTCCCTCCCCTTCAATTTAGATAGCCTGATGACTCCCCCTTTCCTCCAGTATAGGTAGTAAGGTGACCCTTCCCTTTCCCCTAGTTCTTCCCCGCCCTTTACCGTGTGGTGCCCTAAGCCATGGCCTATGTGGCCTTAGTTTTAATCCTGCCCTGGGGACAACTGAGAGGCCAGGGAGGACGGCGAGCGAGCCCACAATCCTCATGGGGCTGAAGGAAGGTAAGTTAACATTCGGCACAGTGTACCGTCTCAGGTACACTTTAACTAAAATGCAGAAAAATTCAGCATGCACATACAGCAACGCCAATTCCCTCGCCGATTCCATTGTTCACGCCCACCCGCCGTCACATACATGTCACATGTGACGTCACATACACATCACTTGTCGTCTTCCCACACGGGTGATATCCGCCAAAGGTGTGTTAACAACCTAACGTTATTAGAGACACAGGATCAGGGGGACAGCAAGGCAACTTGCATTGTTTAAAAGGAAATAACTATGGCAGCCTCCACATCCCTCTCACCTCTGGCTCACTTTAATATTAGCTCTATTTTCAATGTAAACCCTACTCAGTGGGATTTGTGTTTGAGTTAAAACTTTCTAAGGACTCCCACAGATAGGAATCTTGACTTCTGGTCCGTGATGACGTTCTACGTGAGCAGAGTGACAAGGACGGCTGTCGCATTGCTAAACAAATGCATTTCTGATCTCGCTGATCTAATTAATTACTCCGTTCTGCATCTTGATAAGGGGGTGACACAAAACTAATTAATCACTACCCCGCACTGTCGGCGCAGGACGTATTGATAGACAGCTATACATTCTATACCTTACGCTCACAACCGGCTGATGTTATACTGTTAATACAAATCCAATTAATTGGCCGCAAATAGGCGCAGTAATTAGATGCGTCGCATACATTTCACGAATAATTGTATGACTGCTCTAGGATTGCCCCTGCGGTTGCAATTATCTTGCTTAATTTTTGAGTTATCCTTACAGAATAACAATCAGTAAAGGCTGACTGAATAAATACACACGTTAAAGGATGCCTGAAATGGAGGATGATTGTTTCTGATATCAGTTTTGTTTTTTGACAGTTGGAGATGTGTGTCAGTTTTGACAGTTAAAGTGTACCTGAGATCAACGATTATGCTGGATTTATACTTACCTGGGGCTTCCACCTGCCCCATGAGGTCTGAGTCCTTTGCTGTCCTCATGGCACCCATTCTGCAGCTATCTGGCCCGGTAATACGGCCAGTCGTGACCCTTAACCACTTCGGTACCAGCAGCCTCTGCCCCTTTAAGGACCAGAGGCTGCTGGTACAGTAAACCGCCGCTTTCCGACAAATCGCTGCTAAAATCCGCCGCTCCCATGGGTCACGCGTTCTGTCCCCGCCGCAGGCTGCTCTCTCTGCCGTCTTTATGATGGCAGAGCGCTGTGCGCCGGTCAGGAGCCGCTTTTATTGGCTCCTGACCCTGTCACTCACTGTAAGCCAATGGGATTAGCTTACAGTGATTACAGGGCCAGGAGCCAATGAAAACGGCTCCTGACCCGCTCACAGTGCTCTACCGTCATAGAAACGGCAGGGCGAGCGCATTGCGGCGGGGTCAAAGCGGCGAGATCGGCGGTAACGGCGGGGACGCGCTGTTAATAGGACGTTGAACATATGTCCAGTCAGGGCCGCAGCACCATCTGCTGGACGTAGATTCAACCTACGTCGGTCCGGAAGAAGTTAAAGGGAACTAGAGACGAAATAAAGAAAATATTTTATACATACCTGGGGCTTCCTCCAGTCCCATACACACGCGTCGCTCCCACGCTGCCGTCCTCCGCTGCCTGCATTTACGAGAACCGGCCCCCATCACTGACGTCATCGCAGGAGAAGTGCGCCCTCTACGTATCTCTCCAGCAGCTGCTGCAGAAATATGCAAAGAGCGCACTTCTCCTACGCTAGACTGGCTCCGACTGATGGAAAAGCAGGGACCCAGTTCTCGTAGCTACGGGCAGCAGAGGACGGTGGCGTGGGAGCGACGCGTTTGCATGGGGCTGGAGGAAGCCCCAGGTATGTATAAAAGCCTTTCTTTATTTCATCTCTGGTTCTCTTTAAGTGCTTGCGCAGCTCGGCCATGTGCACGTTCCCTCATCGCGCTCCTGGGCCTGGGAGCGCTCTCGGCAGTGGGTGAGTGACAGGAGTCACGCATGCGGCTGAGCTGCCCATGCACAGAAGAGCTTGGACGGCAGAACGGATAGGGCCGAGGAGAATGGCGAGGGACTCCACAGACCTCATGGGGTAGCAGGAAGCCCCAGGTAAGTATAAATACAGCATAATTGTTGACTTCAAGTTCACTCTACTATAGTTAGGCCTCTTCTCACTGTACACTGAAATACTGGTGCATTTTAACTGATTAGTTGTACCATAGCCCTGCATTGTGGATAGCTTGCAGTTGAAATGCATATAATGTGAACTGAATCATAGAGAAACATGAAGTTCATAAACATTACCTCTACCTGCGCTGCACATCAGCTGTCCGTTCAATTATAACTTACAGTATAACATATAACTATACAGCTGCAATGCAATAAAAAAAACAGCCTCAGTATATGTAGGTAGGTAGCCAGGCATAGGTGCCCCCTGTATAGGAAGCCAATTATAGGTGCCCCCAGTATAGGTATCCAAGTATAGGTGCCCCAGGATAGGTAGCCAGGTAAAGGTGCCCCCAGTATAGGTAGCCAGATATAAGTGCCCCCAGTATAGATAACCAGGTATAGGTGCCCCAGTATAGGTAGCTAAGTATAGGTGCCCCCAGTATAGGTAGCCAAGCATAGGTGCCCACAGTATAGGTAATTAGGTATAGGTGCCCACAGTACAGGTAGCCAAGTATAGGTGCCCCCAGTATAGGTTAGCCCAGGCATGGGCAAACTTGGCCCTCCAGCTGTTAAGGAACTACAAGTCCCACAGTTATGACTCATAAAGACAAATGCATTGTGGGACTTGTAGTTCCTTAACAGCTGGTGGGCCAAGTTTGCCCATGCCTGGGTTAGCCAGATATGGGTGCCAACAGTATAGGTAGCCAGGTATAGGTGCCCCCAGTATGGGTAGCCAAAGTATAGGTGCCCCAGTATAGGCAACAAGCTATAGGTGCCCCCAGTATAGTTAGCCAGGTATAGGTGACCCCCATGTAGCTAGCCAGGTATAGGTGCCCCCAGTATAGGTTAGCCAGGTATAGGAGCCACAGTATAGGTAGCTAGGTATAGGTGCCCCAGTACAGGTAGCCAGGTAAAGGTGCCCCCAGTACAGGTAGCCAGGTATAGGTGCCTCCAAGATAGGTTAGACACCTATAGGTGACCCCAGTATTGGTAGCTAGCTATAGGTGACCCCAGTATAGGTAGTCAGGAATAGGTGCCACCAGTATAGGTTGCTAGGCATAGGTGCCTCCAATGTAGGTTAGTCACCTATAGGTGCCCTCAGTATAGGTAGCCAGCTATAGGTCCCCGCAGTATAGATAGCCAGGTATAGGCGCCCCCAGTGTAGGTTAGCCAGGTAGGTACCCCCAGTTTAAGTTGCCAGCTTGTCCCCCCATCCCTCCTCAGCCACCGCTCCTTTAACTTCTCGAGTCTGGTGGCCTCCTCCTTCATCACAGTCCCATGATCCTCCTTGCTGCATACCCAACGCGGCATGCAGCGGAGACCTCAGATCATCGGTGACCCGCAGTGAAGAGACAGGAGAGCGGTTCCCCCTATTAACGGCGCATATACAGGAAGTAAGAACCACTCTCCTGTCTCTCCACTGTCTGTGGTTCACCGCTTATCTGAGGTCTTTGCTACATGCTGCGGCGGGCATGCAGTGAGGAAGATCCGGGGACTATGGTGGAGAAGGGGGCCACCCAATTTGAGAAAGTAAATGAGCTGGCGACCGGGAAGGAGGGGGGGGGGGGGGTGGGACTGCCGCCCATTGGAAGACACGTCCTGACGCATGCGGGTCAGGCAGCGTCATACAAAGTCTGCCCCTGATCCCTGCCTGTTCTGAAATAGCCCCATGAAGCAATGACGTGGAAAACGCGAGCATGGAAAAAAAATCTTTATATATCTGTACATATTTGCAGCAGTGACTCCCGTCCTCTCTGTTATGGTCTAAAGGTGCATACACCTACACATGAAGATTGTCACCCACAAAGGATAGGAACGCCATGCCTCGCGAGACAATTCAGGTCCAAACGCTATGCAGAAACATCGTAAGGATTCTTTTACACTACATGGAATACCGATTTTGATGCAATTTTACATGTGAAAAAAAACCAGATACTCACCTAAGGAGAGAGAAGGTTCTGGGTCCTATAGAGCCTTATCATTCATCTGTTGGTCCCCTCGTTCCACCGCAGGCTCCTCCATTCAAATCTCCCACCACGGGAGATTTCAGAAGTCTTCGGGAGCCCGAGTCCTCCCGAAGACATGCAGCTCCATACTGCCCATGTGCAAGTATACAAAAGAACGTGCTGGCGCATGCGCAATAAGGAGCAGCCCATCACCACCACTTGTGTGCCTGAAGACTTCTGAAGCCTCCGACAGCGGCAGAGAGCAGTCTCCCTTTAAAGCGGTTCCGAGATGAAAAAGTAACTATAACAAGTAACTTGTCTGTATATCTTATCTAACGTTTAGATAGTTTGCACAGCAAATCTACTGCAAACAGCTTCAAAAGTGTATGATTATTTATTGGTGTGTTACAATGAGGGCAGCCATGTTCTGTTTGTCACACTACACTGAGGCAAGCTGATAGCATCTCCAGCACTCAGCCTGTGGAAAATTTCACTCCCCCCTCCTCCTCCCCCCTCCCTTCTGCCTCTGAAATCTCTGGCTAGTAACCTCCTCCCCCTCCTGCCCAGACTGAGCTCCCATAAGCCCTTGCTACAGCCAAGGCTCTCTGAAAAGCCGTGGGCGAGGCTTGTTTTGTTTATAGGGAATTAGAGTATTAAAACAAAACGAAAAAAGTATTTGGCTTGAGGAATGCCCTATAAACTATATGAAAGGAACACAATTATGCAATGAGTAAAAGTTTATCTCGGATCCAAGGACATTATTTGCTTCTGCAAATTTGGCCTAAGCTGATACATTGTTGTTTTGACCCTCCATTGAAGTGTATGTATTACACTGAACACCATGGACAATAAACTGCCTCCTTCCAATAAAGCCACCGTCACATTCACCTTTCCGAATAATTACACACTGCGGCAATTAGCCCGCGGTTCCCCCTCGCTCTTCCTTTGCGCGCCGCTCGTATTTTTGCAGCGTGGCCCAGTACGGCTCCCAGCGCTGTCATTTCATGAAATCTGTGTTAGTTTTTACTGCCGCGGTAAATAACAAGTTGATTTATGTGAGCATTTAAGCAATTTAAATGTCTGTTTGATATTTTCTGTGTGCAAATATTTACCTGTGTCATTTGTAAGGCATCTATTGGCAGCTAGCGGGAAGGAGGGAGCGTGGGGGGAGGGGACCGCAACAAGGAGGGGAAGAGGCAGACAAACAATACACAATGCAAATGTGAAAAGGGAAGGATAACATCTGCAGAGACATGCTTTAATGAGCAGACACAATTGAAGGCATTCTCTGCCCTAATTTCCACCAAGTTAACTGACGATGCCCCACAACTCGCTTTCCCTTCCAGAATAAACAAATAAGCTAATCAGAGCATAACAAGCTGTTGGTAATGTAATTATAGTTCACATTAATTGGGCGCCTACTTTGTGACTACATGTATTGGAGTAGAGTCTGTTTCATGTGCTGCTTTCATGATTGGCTCTTTCTGCTATCTCTGCATTGCTATTAGGGTCTACTGTTATAGCTCCCCTCTGTGACATTGCTATAGGACTGGTATATTGTTATAGTGCCCCTCTGTGACATTGCTATAGGACTGGTATATTGTTATAGCATCCCTCTGTGACATTGCTATAGGGCTGGTATATTGTTATAGCACCCCTCTGTGACATTGCTATAGGACTGGTATATTGTTATAGTGCCCCTCTGTGATATTGCTATAGGGCTGGTATATTGTTATAGCGTCCCTCTGTGACATTGCTATAGGGCTGGTATATTGTTATAGTGCCCCTCTGTGACATTGCTATAGGGCTGGTATATTGTTATAGTGCCCCTCTGTGACATTGCTATAGGGCTGGTATATTGTTATAGCGCCCCTCTGTGATATTGCTATGGGGCTGGTATATTGTTATCGTGCCCCTCTGTGACATTGCTATAGGGCTGGTATATTGTTATAGCGCCCCTCTGTGATATTGCTATAGGACTGGTATATTGTTATAGTGCCCCTCTGTGATATTGCTATAGGGCTGGTATATTGTTATAGTGCCCCTCTGTGACATTGCTATAGGGCTGGTATATTGTTATAGTGCCCCTCTGTGATATTGCTATAGGACTGGTATATTGTTATAGTGCCCCTCTGTGACATTGCTATGGGGCTGGTATATTGTTATAGTGCCCCTCTGTGATATTGCTATAGGACTGGTATATTGTTATAGTGCCCTTCTGTGACATTGCTATAGGGCTGGTATATTGTTATAGTGCCCCTCTGTGATATTGCTATAGGACTGGTATTTTGTTATAGTGTCCCTCTGTGACATTGCTATAGGACTGGTATATTGTTATAGTGTCCCTCTGTGATATTGCTATAGGACTGGTATATTGTTATAGTGCCCCTCTGTGATATTGCTATAGGGCTGGTATATTGTTATAGTGCCCCTCTGTGACATTGCTATAGGACTGGTATATTGTTATAGCGCCCCTCTGTGACATTGCTATAGGGCTGGTATATTGTTATAGTGTCCCTCTGTGATATTGCTATAGGACTGGTATATTGTTATAGCACCCCTCTGTGACATTGCTATAGGGCTGGTATATTGTTATAGTGTCCCTCTGTGATATTGCTATAGGACTGGTATATTGTTATAGTGTCCCTCTGTGATATTGCTATAGGACTGGTATATTGTTATAGTGTCCCTCTGTGATATTGCTATAGGGCTGGTATATTGTTATAGTGCCCCTCTGTGACATTGCTATAGGGCTGGTATATTGTTATAGTGCCCCTCTGTGACATTGCTATAGGGCTGGTATATTGTTATAGTGCCCCTCTGTGACATTGCTATAGGACTGGTATATTGTTATAGTGCCCCTCTGTGATATTGCTATAGGACTGGTATATTGTTATAGTGTCCCTCTGTGATATTGCTATAGGGCTGCCTGGTATATTGTTATAGTGCCCCTCTGTGACATTGCTATAGGACTGGTATATTGTTATAGTGCCCCTCTGTGATATTGCTATAGGACTGGTATATTGTTATAGTGTCCCTCTGTGACATTGCTATAGGGCTGGTATATTGTTATAGTGCCCCTCTGTGACATTGCTATAGGGCTGGTATATTGTTATAGTGCCCCTCTGTGACATTGCTATAGGGCTGGTATATTGTTATAGTGCCCTTCTGTGACATTGCTATAGGACTGGTATATTGTTATAGCGCCCCTCTGTGACATTGCTATAGGACTGGTATATTGTTATAGTGTCCCTCTGTGATATTGCTATAGGGCTGGTATATTGATATAGTGTCCCTCTGTGACATTGCTATAGGGCTGGTATATTGTTATAGTGTCCCTCTGTGATATTGCTATAGGGCTGGTATATTGTTATAGTGCCCCTCTGTGACATTGCTATAGGACTGGTATATTGTTATAGTGCCCCTCTGTGATATTGCTATAGGGCTGGTATATTGTTATAGTGCCCCTCTGTGACATTGCTATAGGACTGGTATATTGTTATAGTGCCCCTCTGTGATATTGCTATAGGGCTGGTATATTGATATAGTGTCCCTCTGTGATATTGCTATAGGACTGGTATTTTGTTATAGTGTCCCTCTGTGATATTGCTATAGGACTGGTATATTGTTATAGTGTCCCTCTGTGATATTGCTATAGGGCTGGTATATTGATATAGTGTCCCTCTGTGACATTGCTATAGGGCTGGTATATTGCTTTAGTGCCCCTCTGTGACATTGCTATAGGGCTGGTATATTGTTATAGCGCCCCTCTGTGACATTGCTATAGGGCTGGTATATTGTTATAGTGTCTCTCTGTGACATTGCTATGGGAGTGGTATTTTGTTATAGTGTCCCTCTGTGACATTGCTATGGGGCTGGTATATTGCTTTAGTGCCCCTCTGTGACATTGCTATAGGACTGGTATATTGTTATAGTGCCCCTCTGTGACATTGCTATAGGGCTGGTATATTGTTATAGTGCCCCTCTGTGACATTGCTATGGGGCTGGTATATTGTTATAGTGCCCCTCTGTGACATTGCTATAGGACTGGTATTTTGTTATAGTGTCCCTCTGTGATATTGCTATAGGACTGGTATTTTGTTATAGTGTCCCTCTGTGATATTGCTATAGGACTGGTATTTTGTTATAGTGTCCCTCTGTGACATTGCTATGGGGCTGGTATATTGTTATAGCGCCCTTCTGTGATATTGCTATAGGGCTGATATATTGATATAGTGTCCCTCTGTGACATTGCTATAGGGCTGGTATATTGTTATAGTGGCCCTCTGCGACATTGCTATAGGGCTGGTATATTGTTATAGCGCCCCTCTGTGACATTGCTATAGGACTGGTATATTGTTATAGCGCCCCTCTGTGATATTGCTATAGGGCTGGTATATTGATATAGTGTCCCTCTGTGACATTGCTATAGGGCTGGTATATTAGTATAGTGCCCCTCTGTGACATTGCTATAGGGCTGGTATATTGATATAGTGTCCCTCTGTGATATTGCTATAGGACTGGTATATTGATATAGTGTCCCTCTGTGACATTGCTATAGGACTGGTATTTTGTTATAGTGTCCCTCTGTGATATTGCTATAGGACTGGTATATTGTTATAGTGCCCTTCTGTGACATTGCTATAGGGCTGGTATATTGTTATAGTGTCCCTCTGTGATATTGCTATAGGACTGGTATTTTGTTATAGTGTCCCTCTGTGATATTGCTATAGGACTGGTATATTGTTATAGTGTCCCTCTGTGATATTGCTATAGGGCTGGTATATTGATATAGTGTCCCTCTGTGACATTGCTATAGGGCTGGTATATTGTTGTAGTGCCCCTCTGTGACATTGCTATAGGGCTGGTATATTGATATAGTGTCCCTCTGTGATATTGCTATAGGACTGGTATTTTGTTATAGTGTCCCTCTGTGATATTGCTATAGGACTGGTATTTTGTTATAGTGTCCCTCTGTGATATTGCTATAGGACTGGTATTTTGTTATAGTGTCCCTCTGTGACATTGCTATGGGGCTGGTATATTGTTATAGCACCCCTCTGTGATATTGCTATAGGGCTGGTATATTGATATAGTGTCCCTCTGTGATATTGCTATGGGGCTGGTATATTGTTATAGCGCCCTTCTGTGATATTGCTATAGGGCTGGTATATTGATATAGTGTCCCTCTGTGACATTGCTATAGGGCTGGTATATTGTTATAGTGTCTCTCTGTGATATTGCTATGGGGCTGGTATATTGTTATAGCGCCCTTCTGTGATATTGCTATAGGGCTGGTATATTGATATAGTGTCCCTCTGTGACATTGCTATAGGGCTGGTATATTGTTATAGTGGCCCTCTGCGACATTGCTATAGGGCTGGTATATTGTTATAGCGCCCCTCTGTGACATTGCTATAGGACTGGTATATTGTTATAGCGCCCCTCTGTGATATTGCTATAGGACTGGTATATTGATATAGTGTCCCTCTGTGACATTGCTATAGGGCTGGTATATTGTTATAGTGCCCCTCTGTGACATTGCTATAGGGCTGGTATATTGATATAGTGTCCCTCTGTGATATTGCTATAGGACTGGTATATTGATATAGTGTCCCTCTGTGACATTGCTATAGGACTGGTATTTTGTTATAGTGTCCCTCTGTGATATTGCTATAGGACTGGTATATTGTTATAGTGCCCTTCTGTGACATTGCTATAGGGCTGGTATATTGTTATAGTGTCCCTCTGTGATATTGCTATAGGACTGGTATTTTGTTATAGTGTCCCTCTGTGATATTGCTCTAGGACTGGTATATTGTTATAGTGTCCCTCTGTGATATTGCTATAGGGCTGGTATATTGATATAGTGTCCCTCTGTGACATTGCTATAGGGCTGGTATATTGTTGTAGTGCCCCTCTGTGACATTGCTATAGGGCTGGTATATTGATATAGTGTCCCTCTGTGATATTGCTATAGGACTGGTATTTTGTTATAGTGTCCCTCTGTGATATTGCTATAGGACTGGTATTTTGTTATAGTGTCCCTCTGTGATATTGCTATAGGACTGGTATTTTGTTATAGTGTCCCTCTGTGACGTTGCTATGGGGCTGGTATATTGTTATAGCACCCCTCTGTGATATTGCTATAGGGCTGGTATATTGATATAGTGTCCCTCTGTGATATTGCTATGGGGCTGGTATATTGTTATAGCGCCCTTCTGTGATATTGCTATAGGGCTGGTATATTGATATAGTGTCCCTCTGTGACATTGCTATAGGGCTGGTATATTGTTATAGTGTCTCTCTGTGATATTGCTATGGGGCTGGTATATTGTTATAGCGCCCTTCTGTGATATTGCTATAGGGCTGGTATATTGATATAGTGTCCCTCTGTGACATTGCTATAGGGCTGGTATATTGTTATAGTGGCCCTCTGCGACATTGCTATAGGGCTGGTATATTGTTATAGCGCCCCTCTGTGACATTGCTATAGGACTGGTATATTGTTATAGCGCCCCTCTGTGACATTGCTATAGGACTGGTATATTGTTATAGTGCCCCTCTGTGACATTGCTATAGGACTGGTATATTGTTATAGTGCCCCTCTGTGACATTGCTATAGGACTGGTATATTGTTATAGCGCCCCTCTGTGACATTGCTATAGGACTGGTATATTGTTATAGTGCCCCTCTGTGACATTGCTATGGGGCTGGTATATTGTTATAGCACCCCTCTGTGACATTGCTATAGGGCTGGTATATTGTTATAGTGCCCCTCTGTGACATTGCTATAGGGCTGGTATATTGCTTTAGTGCCCCTCTGTGACATTGCTATAGGGCTGGTATATTGTTATAGCGCCCCTCTGTGACATTGCTATAGGGCTGGTATATTGTTATAGTGTCTCTCTGTGACATTGCTATGGGAGTGGTATTTTGTTATAGTGTCCCTCTGTGACATTGCTATGGGGCTGGTATATTGCTTTAGTGCCCCTCTGTGACATTGCTATAGGACTGGTATATTGTTATAGTGCCCCTCTGTGACATTGCTATAGGGCTGGTATATTGTTATAGTGCCCCTCTGTGACATTGCTATGGGGCTGGTATATTGTTATAGTGCCCCTCTGTGACATTGCTATAGGGCTGGTATATTGTTATAGTGCCCCTCTGTGACATTGCTATAGGGCTGGTATATTGTTATAGTGCCCCTCTGTGACATTGCTATGGGGCTGGTATATTGTTATAGTGCCCCTCTGTGACATTGCTATAGGGCTGGTATATTGTTATAGTGCCCCTCTGTGACATTGCTATAGGGCTGGTATATTGTTATAGTGCCCCTCTGTGACATTGCTATAGGGCTGGTATATTGTTATAGTGCCCCTCTGTGACATTGCTATAGGGCTGGTATATTGTTATAGTGTCCCTCTGTGATATTGCTATAGGGCTGGTATATTGTTATAGTGCCCCTCTGTGACATTGCTATAGGACTGGTATATTGTTATAGCGTCCCTCTGTGACATTGCTATAGGGCTGGTATATTGTTATAGCGTCCCTCTGTGACATTGCTATAGGGCTGGTATATTGTTATAGTGCCCCTCTGTGACATTGCTATGGGGCTGGTATATTGTTATAGTGCCCCTCTGTGACATTGCTATAGGGCTGGTATATTGTTATAGTGCCCCTCTGTGACATTGCTATGGGGCTGGTATATTGTTATAGTGCCCCTCTGTGACATTGCTATGGGGCTGGTATATTGTTATAGTGCCCCTCTGTGACATTGCTATAGGGCTGGTATATTGTTATAGTGCCCCTCTGTGACATTGCTATAGGACTGGTATATTGTTATAGCGTCCCTCTGTGACATTGCTATAGGGCTGGTATATTGTTATAGCGCCCCTCTGTGACATTGCTATAGGGCTGGTATATTGTTATAGCGTCCCTCTGTGACATTGCTATAGGGCTGGTATATTGTTATAGTGCCCCTCTGTGACATTGCTATGGGGCTGGTATATTGTTATAGTGCCCCTCTGTGACATTGCTATAGGGCTGGTATATTGTTATAGTGCCCCTCTGTGACATTGCTATGGGGCTGGTATATTGTTATAGTGCCCCTCTGTGACATTGCTATGGGGCTGGTATATTGTTATAGTGCCCCTCTGTGACATTGCTATAGGGCTGGTATATTGTTATAGTGCCCCTCTGTGACATTGCTATAGGACTGGTATATTGTTATAGCGTCCCTCTGTGACATTGCTATAGGGCTGGTATATTGTTATAGCGTCCCTCTGTGACATTGCTATAGGGCTATACAGTGCGACAGTGCTGCTCAACCCGGATATCCAACCTTTTTTCAGCTATTCCAGATTGTTGGGCCCAAATCCGGATAGCTATCTGCGGATAGTTGATTGCATAACGCGGATATCATGTGGATATAGGAGACACACACAGTGATATTTGAGAAGTGAAATGAAGTTTATAGGATTTACAGAAAGTGCGCAATAATTGTTTAAACAAAATTAGGCAAGTGCATACATTTGGGCACCACAAAAAAGAAATGAAATCATTATTTAGTAGATCCTCCTTTTACAGATATTACAGCCTCTAAACACTTTTCGTAGGTTCCAATGAGAGTCTGGATTCTGGTTGAAGGTATTTTGGACCATTCCTCTTTACAAAACATCTCTAGTTCATTCAGGTTTGATGGCTTCTGAGTATGGACAACTCTCTTTAACTGACACCACAGATTTTCAATTATATTCAGGTCTGGGGACTGAGGTGGCCATTCCAGAACGTTGTACTTGTTCCTCTGCATGAATGCCTCAGTGGTTTTTGAGCAGTGTTTAGTGTCGCTGTCTTGTTGAAAGATCCAGCCCTGACGCAGCTTCAGCTTTGTCACTTGACTCCTGGACATTGGTCTCCAGAATCTGCTGATACGGAGTGGAATCCATGCGTCCCTCAAGTTTGACAAGTTTCCCAGCACTGGCCACAGAGCCCTACAGCATGATGGACCCACCACCATATTTTACTGTAGGTAGCAGGTGTTTTTCTTGGAATGCTGTGGTGTTTTTCCTCCATGCATAACGCCCCTTGTTATGCCCAAATAACTCCATTTTAGTTTCATCAGTCCACAGCACCATATTCCGAAATAAAGCTGGCTTGTCCAAATGTGCTTTAGCATACCTCAAGCGGCTCTGTTTGTGCTGTGGGTGGAGAAAAGGCTTTCTCTCTGCATCAATTTTGCATACAGCATCTCCATGTGTAAAGTGTGTCAAATGGTTGAACGATGCACAGTAACTCCATCTGCAGCAAAATGATGTTGTAGGTCTTTGGTGCTGGTCTGTGGGTTGACTCTGACTGTCCTCACCATTCGTCGGTTCTGGTCATCCGAGATGTTTCTTGGTCAGCCACGTTGAGCCTTAACTTGAACTGAGCCTGTGGTCTTCCATTTCCTCAATTTGTTCCTAACTGTGGAAAGAGACAGCTGAAATCTGAGACAGCTTTCTGTATCCTTCCCCTAAACCATGATGGTGAACAATCTTTGTCTTCAGGTCATTTGAGAGTTGTTTTAAGACCCCCATGTTGCTACTCTTCTTAGAAAACTAAAAGAGGAGAGAAACTTACAATTCAACCCCTTAAATACTCTTTCTCATAATTTGATTCACCTGTGTATGTAGGTCAGGGGTCACTGAGCTTACTAAGCCAATTTGAGTTTCAATAATGAGTTCTAAAGGTTTTAGAATCAATAAAATGACAACAGTGACAACTTATGCACCTGCCTAATTTTATTTAAACAATTATTGCACACTTTCTGTAAATCCAATAAACTTCATTTCACTTCTCAAATATCACTGTGTGTGTCTCCTATATGATATATTTAACTGACATTTTTTATCGTAACAACCAACGATTTATACAGGAAAATCATGACGATTAACAAGGTTGCCCAAACTTTTGCATCCCACTGTATATACAGAAAAGTATTGCAGTAACACATGTTTTGCTATACACATGTTTATTCCCTTTGTGTGTATTGGAACAAAACAAAAAAGGAGGTAAAAAGGCAAATTGGACATACTGTCACACAAAACTCTAAAATTGGGCTGGGCAAAATTATTGGCACCCTTTCAAAATTATGGATAAATAAGATTGTTTCAAGCATGCAATGCTCCTTTAAACTCACCTGGGGCAAGTAACATGTTTGGCCATTTGAAAAATCACACCTGAGAGCAGATAGAAAAGAGAGAAGTTCACTTAGTCTTTGCATTGTGTGTCTGTGTTTGCCACACTCAACATGGACAACAGAAAGAGGAGAAGAGAACTGTCTGAGGACTTGACAACCAAAATTGTGGAAACATATCAACAATCTCAAGGTTACACGGCCACTTCCAAAGATCTAGATTTGCCTTTGTCTACAGTGTGCGACATTATCAAGACGTTTGCAACCCGCGGCTCTGTAGCTAAAATCCCTGGGCATGGATGGAAGAGAAAAATTGATGGAAGGTTGCAACGCAGGATAGTCCGGATGGTGGATAAGCAGCCCCAAACAAGTTCTAAAGAAATTAAAGCTGTCCTGCAGGTGCAGGGAGCATCAGTGTCAGCGCAAACTATCTGTTGATATTTAAATGACATGAAATGCTATGGCAGGAGGCCCACTGCTGACACAGAGACATAAAAAGCAAGACTACAGTTTGCTAAAAAATACTTGAGTAAGGCAAAATCCTTCTGGGAAAACATCTTGTGGATAGATGTGACCAAGATAGAGCTTTTTGGTAAAGCACATCATTCTACTGTTTACTGAAAATCGAATGAGGCCTACAAAGGAAAGAACACAGGACCAACAGTGAAATATGGTGTAGGTTCAATGATGTTTTGGGGTTGTCTTGCTGCCCCTGGCACTGGGTGCCTTGAATGTGTGCAAGACATCATGAAATCTGAGGATTACCAAAGGTTTTTGGGTTGCACTGTAGAGCCCAGTGTCAGAAATCTGGGTTTATTTCCAACACCTTGGGTCTTCCAGCAGGACAAAGACCTCAAACATATGTAAAAAAAAAAGCACCCAGAAATGGATGGCAATAAAGCACTGGAGAGTTCTGAAGTGGCAAACAATGAGTCCAGATCCAAATCCCATTGAACACCTGTAGAAAGATCTTAAAATTGCTCTTGGGAAAAGGCACCCTTCCAAGAATAGAGACCTAGAGCAGGTGAGAGGTGTAAGAAGCTTATTGATGGTTATAGGAAGCGACTGATTTCAGTAATTTTTTCCAAAGGGTGTTTAACCACATATTAAGGTAAGGCTCCCAATAATTTTGTCCAGCCCATTTTTGGAGCTTTGTGAGACATTATGTCCAATTTCCTTCTTTCCTCCCTTTTTTGTTTTCTTCCAATACACACAAAGTGCATAAACATGTGTATAGCAAACATGTGTTACTGCGATACTTTTAGTGAGAAATACTTGACTTTCTGGAAACATTTCTGGGGTGCCAAAAATGTCAGCTATGACTGTATATATCTCACACCTCCGTTTATACGGCATACAATACATATAATAATAAGGGTCGACTGCTGCTCTTTCAGCATCTTGCTTAATGCCTGACTTATGGAAATTATAACGAGTTCTACTAAATGAATGATTTTATTATTTCAGTAGAAAAATAAAGATAACGCTACACTGTTTGATTCAATTAGAGAACGCCGTAAAAAAAGAAGAAGATGCAATTGCATTAGCCATCAATCTTCAATCATTTAGACGAGGAAGCGGAGTTTAGAATGCATCAAGGCTTTGAGAGATTTGTGACTACGGAGTGTAAAATTTAACAGATGCTATAATATTCGGATGCCTTCTGGCAGTGGCGGTAACACTAAGCTGCAAGTGATTCGCTCCTGTCCTTATCAGGGTAATCAGATAGGCCTCTCACCGAAAACAAGAAAACCCACATCTCTACAAGCAGAAAAATGTCTGTGATGCAACATATAGACCCTTGTCTGTCTTATTTTAGTAGCGCAACACCCCCCTCCTCTCCCTCTAGTCATGTAAATGTAGCTTCATTATATGAACTTAAAGGGACACTTAAAGAGTAACTGTCAGGCTGCAAAAGCTAATTTAAACCTCTATTCTCCTGTGTTAAACAGTTTAGAAGAAAGCCAAAAAGGCAATACTGAAGTTAAAAATCTCTCTTAGTTTTGATGTGTGCTTATCAGCAAGGATGTTAGACCCAAGCTCTTAAGAAGCCGAGAGCCGCATACCATACAGCAAAGCATTCTGGGGCCCTCCCCTCGGCTGCTAGTGATAAGTTACAGTCAGGGCCGGTCCTAGACTTTTTGCTGCCTGAGGCAAACTTGTGAGGATGCGCCCCCCGCCAATTTTCACTGCACATTACAGATGAGGTGTGACCAAGAGACAAACACCCTCAGTATAGGTAGGCAGGTATCCAGGTAAAAGTGCCCCCTGTATAGGTAGCCAGTATAGTTGCCCAAGCATAGGTAGCTAATATAGTTGCCCCCAATATAGGTAGTCAGTATAGTAATCCCAGTGTAGTAGTATAGTTGCCCCCAGAATAGTTAGCTAGTATAGTTGCCCCCAGAATAGTTAGCTAGTATCGTTGCCCCCAGTATAGGTAGCTAGTATCGTTGCCCCCAGTATAGGTAGTATAATTGCCCTGACCGCCTCAGTCACTGACTACCAAGTCACCCCAGGCCTGAATGTTGTCACTCACAGTCACTCCTCCTCCAGCCACCATCCTGATCCTCCCTGCGGCTGCGTTGCTGCAAGCATTATGCCTGATTGCTAGAAGTCACAGCACAGCAGTGGTGTCACTAGCATTGGTGTCACCTGGTGCTGTAACTCGTGGTGCCACCCCGTCCCGCTCGGCTTTACAATAGCCCCTGTGACCACTGTGACAATGTGGGCCCAGCTAGGAGTAACAGCTGTGCATACTGAAAGCAACAGAGATCAGCACACACTGCAGCTAGTTTCGGATCAATACAGGCACAGAGTAACAACTCATACTGTACATACTGGAGGCAAGAGATCGCACACACTGCAGCTGGTTTCTGATCAATACAGGTACAGAGTAACAACTTATATTGTACATACTGGAGGTAGCAGAGATCAGCACGCACTGCTGATAATTTCCTATCAGTACAGGCGCAGTGTAACAGCTTATACTGTACATACTGGAAGTAGCAGAGATCAGCACACACTGCCTGCAGCTACTTTACTATCGATATAGGCATATAGTAAAGATGCATTCTGCTGATGCAAACTGCTGATTTGAAAATTAAAAAAAAAGTTTTTTCAGTGTTTACTATATACATGGGTGTCCAAGTGAGGAGGAGGCAATTTCTGGGGTCATAGCATGATGTTGATAAACAGTCAGGCAGTTTATCAATATCATGCCACGATGTATGACTCCAGAAATTCCCACCATCCATGTATATAGATCACCTATAGGAGAAAAACTGCAGAAAGAAACTGCAAGTTTTATTTTCAAATTAGTGAAAGTCAGCTCAGCAGCAATGCTGCTCGAGGATTGTTGCTGCATGCATCACAGGACAGTCAGTGTCACTGACAGTACCTATTTCTCTCACAGGACAGCCGTTTAGGTCCAGGATAAGTCTCTCCTCGTCACAGTGTTACTGCCTCATAACTTCGTTCTCATCCCATTGACTGGCAGCCCGTGTGTTATCTTTTCTCCCCTGCACGTGCAGCTTAGCCATCTGCCCACCTCTCTCTGCTTTCTCATTGCGTCAAAGGGGATGCAGGGAGCATCGTCTGGAAAGCTTCAAAGGTCAAGGGGGTCAGCAGCGTCCATCCTCATACCCGAATTCCTGGTTTGACTGACGGGGAGCTGGGCTAGAAGCAGGTCTACACAAAGTTAAAAGCTTCGCCTGTGGCTGCTTAGAGTTTGGAGAGAGCAGAGAGCCGTGGGCTAGAGCTTTCCCAGCTGCCTATTGGCTGGACCGCTGCCAGGGGGCAGACTCAGAGGGGGAGTGTATGGGAGGCATGAGCATGTGGAGATCGGAAGCTGCTCACGGGAGAAAAATTATGTTCTGTCAGGCGGCGGTTGAAGCTTCCACCTGCCCGGGTCACCATTGCATCATCGTCAGGTGCGGCAGAGGCCAAGGGGTGTCATAGTGTCCAAGCAAGCGGCGGTAATCTGAGAGTCGGCTAGGTGCACTCTATACTTCCTGCTTCTGGCCTGGCGCCGCCTCCCCCCCACTCTTGCCGCCTGAGGAAGCAGCATCACCCCGCCTCATGGGCGGACCGGCCCTGGTTACAGTGCTCGTGTTACAAAAGCAGCAGCCCACAGCACTGAAAAAACTTCCGGCAGAGTACACTGTAGGAGTCCGCTATTGTTCCTAGCCACATGGCTAATTAATATTCACTGCACAGTAGTGTTTTACATTACCGATCTTTTGTGTGAGTCTAATCATCAGGAAGCAGGCAGGACATGACGACACATTTGGCTTCATAGGAGACAGACAAACATGGAACCTGCCATGAGCTGTCAGGAGCATCATTCTCTGCAAATACTATATAAAGATTCTGTGAAATACAAACGTGGACAGTGAAATGCATATGTAATGTAAGTACAGCCAATGTTTAGCTACTGATATATGTGCTTATTTTCTCTGAGACCCTATACCTAACAGCTCCTCTTTAAGTCAAACAAAAAAAATTAGTTTTACTCACCTAGGGCTTCCAATAGCCCCCTGCAGCTGTCCGATGCCCACGCCGTCTCCCTCCAATCCTCCTGGCCCCGCCGGCAGCCACTTCCTGTGTTGGTGACAGGAGCTGACAGGCTGGGGACGCGAGTGATTCTTCGCGTTCCCAGGCACATTAGCACCCTCTATGCTGCTATATGGTATATGAATGATATATGCTATAGCAGCATAGATGGCGCTATTGTGGCCAGGAACGCGAAGAATCACTCGCGTCCCCAGCCTGTCAGCTCCTGTCACCGAAACAGGAAGTGGCTGCCGGCGGGGCCAGGAGGATCGGAGGGAGACGGCGAGGGCACCGGATAGCTGCAGGGGGCTATTGGAAGCCCCAGGTGAGTAAAACTCATTTTTTTGTTTGACTTAAGTGTCCCTTTAAAGAGGCACTGTAGTGACACATAGCTCCCAACTGTCCCTCTTTTGAAGAGACTCTTTGGGAACCCAATCCCTCTGTCCCTGTTTCTTCATCATTTGTCCTTCTTTCACGACTGATGTACAGATGTATGTAAATATATTGATTTTTTTTTCTCTGAAAAAAGTGTTTAAAGAGAACCCGAGGTGGGTTTTAAGAGTGCTATTAGGACACAGAGGCTGGTTGTGCATACTATCACCTGCCTCTGTTACTATACCGTGCCCCCTCCCCCCTGCGCTCTGCTGTCCCTCCCCCCAAAAAATGCAGCGTGTCGCTAGAAGGGTGTTTACATCCAGGCTGTCATTTACCGCCGCTCCCCCGCCTCCTCTATAGCGCCGCTCCCTGCCTGCATCCCTTCCCTTCCCGCCTCTGTAAGCTGATTGGAGGGAAGTGACGCAGGCTGGGAGCGGCGTTATAGAGGAGGCGGGGGAGTGGCGGTAAATGACAGCCTGGATGTAAACAGCCTGCTAGCGACACGCTGCATGTCCCTAGCACGGTGGGTTTTTTTGGGGGGGGGACAACAGAGCACAGAGCTTTCTGTTGGTGGAGTCTGACCGCTCCCCAGCTGTTTATTTATTTTTTTATAAATATTTTTCGTATTTATTTTTAAATAAATGTACTGTTTTTTTTTTCCCCTAGGTCCCTCCCTCCCTTCAGCCTATCACCGTCGATAGCTTCTTTGTCCCCTAGCTGTCACACGGCTGTCCCCAGTACAGCGCTGCCTTAGATTGCAGCGCTGTACAGCCTAATTAGACATCTAAAATTCTCTGAGCGGCGATCACCACTGGGAAACTCTGCCTTCCAAGCGGATATGCGCGTGCATTGGCGCTCGCGATCTCCTGCTAGCCCCATAGAAGGCCATTCACGCCAATCGGCGTGGAGAGGTCCTGGGGCTGCCGCCATGTTCCCAGCAATTGGCGTGGAGCAGTCGGCAAAAGGTTAAATACTTACCGAGCCTACAGCGAAGTCTAGCAGCCTTTCTGCATCACCTAGTGGGCTCTTAGTGCATACCTCCCAACTTTTTGAGATGAGAAAGAGGGATACTTAAGCCACGCCCCGACACACCCCCTAGTAATTCATACCATCAAGATTTCATAAGAAAATATGTTGTTTTATAATTCAAACCACACTGGCCCTTTCTATCCTGGTGCATTTTCCTTTATATTAACATTTTAAAATTACTAATATATCAGTTTAAAGGATAGGAATAAAGTTTAGAGTCAAGAAAATTTTCAGTAGAGAAATATATATATTTACATAGAAAAAGGGACAAAGTCCTGAAAGAGGGACAAATGAGGAGAAAAGAGGGACAGAAGGACAGGACTTCCGAAACAGGGACAGTTGGGAGCTATGTTAGCGGCTTCCGGCAACCAATATGGGTAAGGTGACACGCCGGCTTCCGTGCACGAGGGAAGCCAGAAAGTGGCTAGCAGCCCAATAGGTGATGCAGAAAGGTTGCTAGACTTGGCTGTAGGCTCTGTAAGTATTTTGGGGGAGGTTTTGTGCATTTCAGGCTAGTCGCCGGTGCCAGATACTTTGGACTCTGCTGTTTATTGCTGTTTGTTGGTATGTAGCATTGCCCTTCCAGTGATGCTTATCCTAGGCTGTTTAGCTATGCAGAATTATTCTCCCAGAGCATTCTGGGAGACCAGACTGACTTTGTAATTCTTAAAAACAAACATTCCCCAGTGATCATCACCTGATAAATATGTCACTAAATATGTCGCCACCTGTAATCAGTTTTAGAATGTAAATCAAGGAGAGGAGAGATTTTACAATGGGCACACACTGACTACATCATTTATAAATTAACTAGTGACCTTAGCCCGTTTAAAAACAGACTAGGTCTGTCTCCGTGCACCTGCCGCACGCATGCGCGTGCCCACCCGTCGCGCGCAACCGCCACACACCCGCGCGCGCACCCGCCGCACGGCTGGCCACCCGCACGCCCGCCTGCGTCCCTCTCGTCCTCGCTGTGTGAGGCTGGGTCCGTGCTGCGCACATGCGCAGTAGCAAAAATCCCGCAGGGACAGTTGCCTATTATTATAGAGGATATTGTAAAAAAAAAAATAAGCAATTTTATTTATTACGTTCTTTTCATCACAGATTCCTCTTTATTAGTACTTAGGTAGGTTATGAGAACTTAGGGGGAGAGTCAAAAATTATACTCCTATTTACCAAGCATGGAAAGACATCTAGTTAGATATCTATTAGTATAAGGGGCTCCCACATTGTACCATAAACCACCTTTAGGGCTTGTTCACACTACAAGAGCTTTTCTAAGCGCTTTGTGATTTTAAAAGCTCTTGCTAATGTTATCCTATGTGAGTGTTCTCACTGGAGTGATGTGGTTTTGTAAAAATCCCCCATAGTATTGCATCAGCAAGAGCTTTTAAAATAATTAGCGCTTAAAAAGCTCTTGTAGTGTGAACAAACTCTTATAGTTAGCTCTATCTCCCCTATCTGTGGGGATGAGACACTGGACCAAGACAAGTACTTGCTGCTCCTATTCTGTGCACATTACCCCCAACGATTTTGACAATGGGAGTTGGTGTGGAATGAAGGGTGGAGCCCCACGCTGGTGGGATTTTTAATCCATAGATTTTACCTACCTAGATTGAGGACAAGGGGTTTATGGGATTTGGGAGAGTGGAGCACATTGTTCCAATTTGGCTGCATTTAAATTGTACCTGAATTGCACTTTCGGGCAGCGGACAGGAGACTGAACTGCTCTACAAGCTCAGTTCAGCCACCCATCTGAAAGAGGCCTAATGCACGGTACACACCAAAACATGTTCTGTTAGATTTACCTGCCAGATAGATTTTTTTCTAACATGTTGGAACAAATCTATCTGGCAGTAAATCTAACAGAAAATTGTATGGTGTGTACCTAGCATGGGAGATTGGGCGCAAGGTGTGGCACACTATAAACACTCTTTTTAGCAAATAAATGTATTTATTTACTTATCTATACAATACATTTGTAAATAAGGGACAACTGAGGCAGAAAGAGGGACAGAAGTGTTTGGATCCAAAAGAGGAACTGTCGTGAGCAGAGACTAAATTGCAGGAAGACTTGTGCGGCGCTGATCTCTGTTTTTGGCAGTTTTCGTAACAGAAATCAAATGGAATTTTCCTTTAAGCGAGAAACTTGGAGTCGCTCAGAGTAATTCTATTAAAAAGTCAACCGCCGCCTGGCGAATTGCAAAACTCATTGCTGTCTTTCTTCCGCTCCCCGTTTCAGAAAGATGAGCACATTTGGCCATGATCTATGAGATGAAGGGGGAAGAGATTTTAGAACGCGCCACCCTAGATGTCTTGTAGCAGAAGTGCTCTGCTGCAGCCATTTACACCTGATATACGCAGGTATTCCTAATGTTCTCCCCATCCCCGGCTGTAATGTCACCGGTGACAGATGGCCTATCTCCCTCTCTCTCCCTCTCTCGCTCTCTCTGGGTCGGAGGAAGAGTTCCATCTCTCTCTTATCCGTCACTCTACGATGGATATTGGCCTCTTCTTTTTTCAGAGGCGTATAGACTGTTTCTGGGGAATTTATCTTATTGTCAGGCAGGTGTTCATAAAGAAGGAGATGGCTTGATGGGTACCTGGCTGAGAAATGGCAGGAGCGCTGGCGGAGCGAGGCTTGTGGCTTTACTGTGTCCAGCGGGAAATGCAGTATTTATACAGCGGGGCATCAACGCTTCCCGACAATTGCACCTTCATCTCCTGCCTGCGGGATGTAAACTGGCTGGAGGTGCAGGAGGGGAGGAGATGCCAGGGCGAAGCTGGAACAAGAGGCCGTGAACTCAGCAGAAGATACAGGAGGGGGGAGGGGGCAGGCTTCTATAACGCAGATTATGCTGTCATATTTTTTTTTTTTTTATAGCTGCATGACGCTTTTTATTCGAGACCAGGGCCTGTTCGAGAAACAATGGGGCCCCTGGGCAAATCTAACCCAGCCCACCCCCCACAGACACCCAAGACAAAAAAAAGCAGCATTAGGTTCCCCTTTTTGAAGTCAAGTTTCGCATAGTCATAGTAATTTTGAGTAAAATTTAGTGTGATTTTCGCATAATTTCATGCCGACTTTAGCGGTTAATAGCGAAGCCCCTATACATGCAATTGACACCAAAATTGCTACATATGTTATGGGGAATTCTGGTACAAGTACGAAAAAAACATTTCAAAAAGACCTTGTCGTTTTTGAGAAAATCGGTTTTAAAAATGCAAAGAAAAATCGTTTTTTTCAACTCAGTGACAGTTTAAAAACCATTTTTCTTTGCATTCTTAAAATCAAATTCTCAAAAACTAAAAGGTCTTTTTGAAAAATTCTTGTTCTTCTTTGGTAGCAATAGCATTTATGGGGCTAGTAGCCGCCAAAGTCGGCATAACATTTAGCAAAATTATGAGAAAAGTACATGGAAAATTACGCGAAATTATGAAATAGTACTATTACATGCGAAATGAATTACGCTTTTTTCAGAAATTTCGCATTACGATGTGTAATTGTGAATTCCGATGCAAACTGCATGCCACAGGTCATAGAGAACATGCAAGCAATGGTGGATAAAGACAGGAGTGCACAGAGCCACACACTGACAGAGGAGTGTCCCTCCAGCACAGGTCAGAGACTCTGCCAAAGACTCCACAGAGGCCCCGGGGAGCAACAGTTAAGATGGGGGAGAGACACCTTGGGGGCCCCTACAGGCTCTGGGGCCCTGGGGCAATTGCCCCCTTTGCCTCTATGGTAGCTCTTGTCCTATCTGAGACAGTAGAACCTTTCTAGACGATAGAGTGATGTAAGTAATGGGGAGGAGGAATTAAAAAATGTGAATGGACACCAGCCCTAGGCACACCTGACACTTAGGCCTTGATTCACTAACCGGCACTAAGCCGGTTAGTGTGCCTTATCACTTAGTGGGCACAAACTACAGCGCTAATCTTATCTGAGGTTAGTGTGCCTTATCTGAGGTTAGTGTGCCTTATCTGAGGTTAGTGTGCCTTATCTGCAGTGTGCGATGTAGCTTTGTGCATCTTTTAGTGTGCAAAAAGCTACTTAAGGGGCACTAAGTTCAGATAAGGCACACTAACTCAGATAAGGCACACTAACCTCAGATAAGGCACACTAACCGGCTTAGCACGGAAAACTCTTTTTTTACTCCGGCGCTAACACTTAACGCCGGTTAGTGAATCAAGCCCTTAATCTCCAAAACAGGATATTTGGGCGCCGCCATAGGGGCTCATGTTAAAAGCCATGATAACAGGCTAAAACAGGAAATGTGGGTGCCGGGGAACCGGGGCCACCTGTTATACAAACTGTTGCCATAAATAGCGGGTGCAAAGCTCCAGCATCCGCTATTTTATCAGGCACCCAGTGACCAAAGTTCCATTTATAGCCACTAATCAAGGCTATCAACACAAGTGCCTATGGCAGTGTCAAAATGCGCAGAAGGTAGCACAGATATCAGCGCAGAGTCAGTCCGGGTTAGGCATCAGTTGGGGATAGGGATGGTCGGAATTGCCAATTTCTGCTTTCCGCCATTGCCGATTACCTCTACCAATTCGGCTTTCCGCTACCGATTTCCGCATTGCGATGCAGATTTTCGCTGACATTTTCGCCGACTTTAACATCGTTTTTCTTAAAAACTACAAGGTCTTTTTGAAAAGAAATGTCCTTTTGTTCTCACTGTTTTGCTTAATATACCCTGAGAATTTGGTATTTCTATGGGGGCTTTGCTATTAACTTCTAAAGTCGGTGGCATACCACATATCAGTAATGCGGATTTTCCGCATTTTACATTACAGCCAATGGCCGCCGACTTTAGCGGTTAATAGCAAAGCCCCTGTAGGTGCTAGAGACATAACATTTTCAGTAATTTCAGCATATACACAAACTCACTGTGGCCATCTTGTGGCCAAATAGTAAAACTACAGCCTAAAGCATTTTACATATACAAATACATTAGTTTTACACAATAAATGAACTCATTACCTCCCACACGCCCCAATATTTTTTTTTGTATTTAAAAAAAAAGAAAAAAAAATACAATAAAAAAAAACATAAATAGTTACCTTAGGGACTGAACTTTTTAAATATTTATGTCAAGAGGGTATAACACTGTTACTTTATAAACTACGGGCTTGTAATTAGGGATGGATGCAAAACTGAAAAAAATGCACCTTTATTTCCAAATAAAATATTGGCGCCAAACATTGTGATAGGGACATAATTTAAATGGTTTTATAACCGGGACAAATGGGCAAATACATTTCATGGGTTTTAATTACAGTAGCATGCATTATTTAAAAACTATAATGGCCGAAAACTGAAAAATAATAATTTTTTCCCCCATTTTTTCCTATTTTCCCATTAAAACACATTTAGAATAAAATAATTCTTGGCATAATGTCCCACCTAAAGAAAGCCTAATTGGTGGCGAAAAAAACAAGATATAGTTCATTTCATTGCGATAAGTAATAATAAAGTTATAGACGAATGAATGGAAGGAGCGCTGAAAGGTGAACATTGCTCTGGTGTTCAAGGGGTAAAACCCCTCAGCGGTGAAGTGGTTAAAACAAGAGGTATTATTATTATTTATATAGCGCCAACATCTTCCGTAGCACTTTACATAGTACAAAACAAATATCTGGGAATATAGATACATGAGAAAACACTCCAGCAATACAAGTACAAATACGTACATAGTTACTGCCACCTCCTACATCCTGATTGGGAGTCCGCAGCTCCATCTCCCAGAATGCAATGCTCCTACCATCATGGAGGAGGATAAAAAAAATCACATCGGCAGCACAGGTCATTTGAACCTGTGGCTGATCAGAAAGTTGCAGAAGTCGTAACCTTTTTTGTACATTTATTTTTATCTTAATACACTACTGGGAGAAGAGGGGAGGCAGCAGGGCAATAAAACTTTGAGCTGGAGAGGGACTTTAATTATTGTACATGTAATGGGTTTCCATGTCTGACGAGGTAAAAGAAGTGCTATTCATGTGCATTAATAATTCCATAAAACACATCCCCTTAAACACAGTATTTAATCTCTGCACTGCCGTAGGGCCATAAAGCATTGCACCGCGTATAATGGAATTGTTCTCTCTGCTGAATTAAAGTTGCTTTATTCAGGTGAAATAATTACATTAGCCCAGACCATAAATTGGCAGGACTTTTTAGCCCTTCTTAATCTCAAGTCTATAAAAAGAGAAGGACTGCAGAATGTGTTATGCTGAAATTTCTTTCTTTCTTTCTTTCTTTCTTTCTTTCTTTCTTTCTTTATTTTTTTCTTTCTTTCCTCCCTCTCTCCTTCCTTCCTTCCTACCACTAACCCTCCCTTCCTTCCTTCCTACCTTCCTTTCTCTCTTCCTTTCTTTCCTAGAGACCTCCAAATGATATTGTAGCTTTGATATGAAAGCTTGTGGTCCTGGAGGAGGGAAAGGAGGAACAGTAATACAAATTTGAGAATTTCTACTCTTAAAATTACCCACTCTACAAAAAAAGTATTATAATTATAATTTGCAATGTACATTTATGTTACCGTTTAAAAAATAATTGAATTATTCTACTTGTAGTACTAATTTGATGTACTAATGAGCCCAGGCTGGTGCAACCTCTGAAGCATCTATCTGAGACAGTATTGTCAAATATATACAATCTATAAGGAGTGAGATATGTACGGTGAAACAATCTTAGGGAAACCTCAATATGAGTACTATAGTGGCTACCTTTAGCTAGAGTTTCAAATGCTTCCACTCATTTTTCCTGGAAAGGCTCCGAGCCCAAGTCAGATTCCCACTTGGAGATAAATGAGGGTTTAGAGTCTGAGGGAGAGTGATTTTGATCCGAGTACAGTATAAATATCAGCCCTTTACAAAGGGGTTTGTGAAGGCAAGTGGACTCAAATCTGGAGAGTCGTAGCACTAGTGATCTGGGGCTAACGATCTAATAAAGTGGTAGATCTGCATGGCTCTGAACGATTCGGAAGCAGGGACTTGGAAAGTAAAGCATAATTGGTTAAGGGAAGGGGTAGAGCCATTGACCAACACACTTCTTAGGGTATTTAGTTTGCGGGAGGTCAACCAGCGAAAAACTAGTGGGTCTAGGCCGCTAGGGAAAGTCAGGGTTGCCCCAAAAATGAGTTAGAGGAGGTGTCGGGAATTGGAGGAAAAATTTGAGACTCACCCTATTCACAAATTCAGGGAGTGAAAAGAAATTGGTGATAGTTGTTTAGTTACTTTATGAGCTTTAGCTGTCGCCCAGAAGAGGCCTTGCCAAGAGTAGGGAGTCAATATCAGGTTTTTAATTTTTACCCAGATGGAAGCGTGAAATTCTGCAAATATCAAGGGAAGTTGGGCAATTTGGGAGGCTAGGTAGTATTTAAATAAGTTGGCTACAGAAAGTCCACCTTCAAATTTATGCTAATGTATACATTTAGTTGGTATTCTAGGACATTTGTGAGCCCAAATTAATGAGAAAATTTCTTTTTGCAGGGTGATTAAATCTTTTTTGTTGATTGGGATTGAAAGGACCCTAAAATAGTATGTGAGCTTAGGAAGAAGAGTCATTTTGATGGCTAAGATTCTGCCTAGCCAGGAAAGGGAGTATGTGTGCCACGTATGTAGAGAACGAATGCTTGCTGGCAATTTAAACAGCGGCTGGATAGTGTAATGGTTAAGGGCTCTGCCTCTGACACGGGAGACCAGGGTTCGAAATCTCGGCTCTGCCTGTTCAGTAAGCCAGCACCTATTCAGCAGGAGACCTTAGTCAAGTCTCCCTAACACTTCTACTGCCTATAGAGCGCGTCCTAGTGGCTGCAGCTCTGGCGCTTTGAGTCCGCCAGGAGAAAAGCGCGATAAACAAAACCTGTAATGAAAAAATCCTCCCCTGGGAGTACTCACCTCGGGTGGGGGAAGCCTCCAGATCCTATTGAGGCTTCCCCCGTCCTCCTCAGTCCCACGACGGCGGCGATAAAGCTCCCTGAACAGCGGGGATGCAAATATTTACCTTCCAGGCTCCTGTGCAGGTGCAGTATCGACTCTCCGCCTCGGAGATAGGCGGAAATAGCTGTTCGCTGTTGGGCTGCTCTACTGCACAGGCGTAACTCTCTTGTGCCTGTGCAGTAGAGCGGACCCAACGGAGATCGGCTATTTTCGCCTATCTCCATGCAGAGAGCCACAATAGCGCCCCCGCTGGAGCCAGGAAAGGTAAATAAATCAGCGCTTATCAGGCTTGTTGAGGGAGGATTCCGGGACACTTCGGGGGAGCCAGCGCTGGACTGCCTGCAGCTACAGGGGTGGGGGAAGCCTCATTGGGACCCTGAAGCTTTCCCCTCCTGAGGTGAGTACCCCCCAGGGGAACCTTTTTTTTTTTGTTACAGGTTCTCTTTAAAGGGCATTTTACATTTTACTGACAAGCTTGGAAGTATCACTTAGGAGACAACTCAGGATGAAAAGTGAATTGCATATGGGCTATGCATCTATCTGGATAGATCAGTGTTTGAACATATTTTATCTGTATGGAAGTTGAAGAAAAGTTTGGGAGGTAACCTAATCTCCCAGTCTGCAGAGTTACATATTGTGAGAAATCCCTGCAAGCTTTCCTCTGTTCTCCCAAAGACAGGCAATGAAAGATTATATTGCAGCGATCTCATGCCCCATAAAACAACATCTTTACAGAGACATAAGTAATGGTTAGGTATAAAGAAACAAAATATAGCCTTTCAGAGAAGCTGCAACACAGAGCGCAATAAAGAACACGCATTGAAGGACACTGATCTGAACTCCACGCTGGATGCAGTCCAACCCAAAGTCCAAATTAAAGCAAGACTCCGGGCCTCCGAGTGAAGAAGGGAATAGTTTTCTCAGGTCACTGCCTTGCTGGCTGTCGGGTGATGAATTATGATCCATGTGGTGGAAAGGGTGTACCAGAGGAAGCTCACTAAGACTTTTTCCCCATATGCACTGCAAGGCAGTGGTGCTCAGCAGAGCTCGAATATTCGAGTAGCTCGAATATTCGAGCTCTTTTTCAGCTATTCGAGCTCGGTATTCGAGCTCCGAATAGCTGGAGCTATTCGAATGGGCTATCCGAGTACACTCGAATAGCCCATTCACTATTCGAGCTATTCGAGCAACTCGGCGCTATTCGAGCTCGGTACCGAGCTCGAATAGCGTCATAGCCCAGATTGATGTCCTTAGAGCCAATCAGAGGGCTCCCAGGCCCTCTGACGGCAGCCAATCACAGAGGGGGACCCTGGCCAGCCCCTACCCTATAAATAGCGGCCGCCATGTTCCGTTTCTCCATGCTTGCCTGAGACTTGTACAGAGAGAGAGTTGCTCCTTTGTGCTTTGGCTTAGCAAGTGCTCTATTGTGATCATTTACCTAGCGTTTTTGCTCACCTACACCTGCCATATACACCTATATTGTTGTTAGTTAGATAGACATTGTATTTTAGTTAGTAGCTTGTGTGTTACATTAGAGACAGGCAGCTGCTGCAAGCTTACAGGTTTAGGCCTCAGGGGGGCCTTGCCTCTGTGGGCAGCTGTCCTCTGTTTATTTCTCTCATCTATACCAGTATTTCTGCTGTCCTTTACTAATAGTATTGTAGTTATACTGTACTAGGAGTAGGACACTCACTGACTGTCACTGTTTATAGGCTACTAGCTAGCTCCTGCGTGTGTGCACTCACTCACTGTCTGTGTGTACACACACTCTATTTCCTTCTGATTACTGATAGATTATTGTTAGTTAGTTGTACTTACTTACTACTTACTCTTACTGTACCCGTAGGGACACTCACTGTCACTGTTCATATAGGCTACTAGCTCCTGCGTGTGCGCACTGCACTCACTGTCTGAGTGTACACACACAACACACACTCTATTTCCTTCTGATCGCTGATTGATTATCGTAATTAGTTAGTTCTACTTACTGTTACTACTTACTCTTACTGTACTAGGAGTCTAGGACACTCAGTCACTGTCCATAGGCTACTAGCTCCTGCGTGCGTGCACTCACTGTCTGAGTGTACACACACCCACACTCCATTTCCTTCTGATCGCTGATTGATTATTGTAATTAGTTAGTTCTACTTACTGTTACTACTTACTCTTACTGTACTAGGAGTCTAGGACACTCAGTCACTGTGTTCATAGGCTACTAGCTCCTGCGTGCGTGCACTCACTGTCTGAGTGTACACACACCCACACTCCATTTCCTTCTGATCGCTGATTGATTATTGTAATTAGTTAGTTCTACTTACTGTTACTACTTACTCTTACTGTACTAGGAGTCTAGGACACTCAGTCACTGTCCATAGGCTACTAGCTCCTGCGTGCGTGCACTCACTGTCTGAGTGTACACACACCCACACTCCATTTCCTTCTGATCGCTGATTGATTATCGTAATTAGTTAGTTGTACTTACTGTTACTACTTACTCTTACTGTACTAGGAGTCTAGGACACTCAGTCACTGTGTTCATAGGCTACTAGCTCCTGCGTGCGTGCACTCACTGTCTGAGTGTACACACACCCACACTCCATTTCCTTCTGATCGCTGATTGATTATTGTAATTAGTTAGTTCTACTTACTGTTACTACTTACTCTTACTGTACTAGGAGTCTAGGACACTCAGTCACTGTGTTCATAGGCTACTAGCTCCTGCGTGCGTGCACTCACTGTCTGAGTGTACACACACCCACACTCCATTTCCTTCTGATCGCTGATTGATTATCGTAATTAGTTAGTTCTACTTACTGTTACTACTTACTCTTACTGTACTAGGAGTCTAGGACACTCAGTCACTGTGTTCATAGGCTACTAGCTCCTGCGTGCGTGCACTCACTGTCTGAGTGTACACACACCCACACTCCATTTCCTTCTGATCGCTGATTGATTATTGTAATTAGTTAGTTCTACTTACTGTTACTACTTACTCTTACTGTACTAGGAGTCTAGGACACTCAGTCACTGTGTTCATAGGCTACTAGCTCCTGCGTGCGTGCACTCACTGTCTGAGTGTACACACACCCACACTCCATTTCCTTCTGATCGCTGATTGATTATTGTAATTAGTTAGTTCTACTTACTGTTACTACTTACTCTTACTGTACTAGGAGTCTAGGACACTCAGTCACTGTCCATAGGCTACTAGCTCCTGCGTGCGTGCACTCACTGTCTGAGTGTACACACACCCACACTCCATTTCCTTCTGATCGCTGATTGATTATCGTAATTAGTTAGTTGTACTTACTGTTACTACTTACTCTTACTGTACTAGGAGTCTAGGACACTCAGTCACTGTGTTCATAGGCTACTAGCTCCTGCGTGCGTGCACTCACTGTCTGAGTGTACACACACCCACACTCCATTTCCTTCTGATCGCTGATTGATTATTGTAATTAGTTAGTTCTACTTACTGTTACTACTTACTCTTACTGTACTAGGAGTCTAGGACACTCAGTCACTGTCCATAGGCTACTAGCTCCTGCGTGCGTGCACTCACTGTCTGAGTGTACACACACCCACACTCCATTTCCTTCTGATCGCTGATTGATTATCGTAATTAGTTAGTTGTACTTACTGTTACTACTTACTCTTACTGTACTAGGAGTCTAGGACACTCAGTCACTGTGTTCATAGGCTACTAGCTCCTGCGTGCGTGCACTCACTGTCTGAGTGTACACACACCCACACTCCATTTCCTTCTGATCGCTGATTGATTATTGTAATTAGTTAGTTCTACTTACTGTTACTACTTACTCTTACTGTACTAGGAGTCTAGGACACTCAGTCACTGTGTTCATAGGCTACTAGCTCCTGCGTGCGTGCACTCACTGTCTGAGTGTACACACACCCACACTCCATTTCCTTCTGATCGCTGATTGATTATCGTAATTAGTTAGTTCTACTTACTGTTACTACTTACTCTTACTGTACTAGGAGTCTAGGACACTCAGTCACTGTGTTCATAGGCTACTAGCTCCTGCATGCGTGCACTCACTGTCTGAGTGTACACACACCCACACTCCATTTCCTTCTGATCGCTGATTGATTATTGTAATTAGTTAGTTCTACTTACTGTTACTACTTACTCTTACTGTACTAGGAGTCTAGGACACTCAGTCACTGTGTTCATAGGCTACTAGCTCCTGCGTGCGTGCACTCACTGTCTGAGTGTACACACACCCACACTCCATTTCCTTCTGATCGCTGATTGATTATTGTAATTAGTTAGTTCTACTTACTGTTACTACTTACTCTTACTGTACTAGGAGTCTAGGACACTCAGTCACTGTGTTCATAGGCTACTAGCTCCTGCGTGCGTGCACTCACTGTCTGAGTGTACACACACCCACACTCCATTTCCTTCTGATCGCTGATTGATTATCGTAATTAGTTAGTTCTACTTACTGTTACTACTTACTCTTACTGTACTAGGAGTCTAGGACACTCAGTCACTGTGTTCATAGGCTACTAGCTCCTGCGTGCGTGCACTCACTGTCTGAGTGTACACACACCCACACTCCATTTCCTTCTGATCGCTGATTGATTATTGTAATTAGTTAGTTCTACTTACTGTTACTACTTACTCTTACTGTACTAGGAGTCTAGGACACTCAGTCACTGTGTTCATAGGCTACTAGCTCCTGCGTGCGTGCACTCACTGTCTGAGTGTACACACACCCACACTCCATTTCCTTCTGATCGCTGATTGATTATTGTAATTAGTTAGTTCTACTTACTGTTACTACTTACTCTTACTGTACTAGGAGTCTAGGACACTCAGTCACTGTGTTCATAGGCTACTAGCTCCTGCGTGCGTGCACTCACTGTCTGAGTGTACACACACCCACACTCCATTTCCTTCTGATCGCTGATTGATTATCGTAATTAGTTAGTTCTACTTACTGTTACTACTTACTCTTACTGTACTAGGAGTCTAGGACACTCAGTCACTGTGTTCATAGGCTACTAGCTCCTGCGTGCGTGCACTCACTGTCTGAGTGTACACACACCCACACTCCATTTCCTTCTGATCGCTGATTGATTATTGTAATTAGTTAGTTCTACTTACTGTTACTACTTACTATTACTGTACTAGGAGTCTAGGACACTCAGTCACTGTGTTCATAGGCTACTAGCTCCTGCGTGCGTGCACTCACTGTCTGAGTGTACACACACCCACACTCCATTTCCTTCTGATCGCTGATTGATTATTGTAATTAGTTAGTTGTACTTACTGTTACTACTTACTCTTACTGTACTAGGAGTCTAGGACACTCAGTCACTGTGTTCATAGGCTACTAGCTCCTGCGTGCGTGCACTCACTGTCTGAGTGTACACACACCCACACTCCATTTCCTTCTGATCGCTGATTGATTATTGTAATTAGTTAGTTCTACTTACTGTTACTACTTACTCTTACTGTACTAGGAGTCTAGGACACTCAGTCACTGTGTTCATAGGCTACTAGCTCCTGCGTGCGTGCACTCACTGTCTGAGTGTACACACACCCACACTCCATTTTCTTCTGATCGCTGATTGATTATCGTAATTAGTTAGTTCTACTTACTGTTACTACTTACTCTTACTGTACTAGGAGTCTAGGACACTCAGTCACTGTGTTCATAGGCTACTAGCTCCTGCGTGCGTGCACTCACTGTCTGAGTGTACACACACCCACACTCCATTTCCTTCTGATCGCTGATTGATTATTGTAATTAGTTAGTTCTACTTACTGTTACTACTTACTCTTACTGTACTAGGAGTCTAGGACACTCAGTCACTGTGTTCATAGGCTACTAGCTCCTGCGTGCGTGCACTCACTGTCTGAGTGTACACACACCCACACTCCATTTCCTTCTGATCGCTGATTGATTATTGTAATTAGTTAGTTCTACTTACTGTTACTACTTACTCTTACTGTACTAGGAGTCTAGGACACTCAGTCACTGTGTTCATAGGCTACTAGCTCCTGCGTGCGTGCACTCACTGTCTGAGTGTACACACACTAAATTTACTTGTGATTACTACTGATTATTGTAACTGCTAGTTGTACTTCCTGACTGTTACTACTTACTTACTGTACTAGGGGACACTCACTCAGTCACCTCACCAACCAACCCACTCCATTAAAGTACCCCACTTTTCACCCGCCCTTTTACAAAACTTTTGTCTATACGCCCAAAACATTTAAGATGTCTGGAAGTGGCAGCCAGCGCGGTTTGGGCAAGGGGAAGGGCAGCAAGGGAATCAGGAGGAGAGGGAGCAGCATTGTGGCAAGCCGCGGCCGCGGGCGCGCCACCATGCACAGTTCCGCAGCAGCAGCAGCAGCGTCAGTGGCTAACATTCCTCCCATAGCCACTGGCCGTGGACGCCTTGGGCGCCGCCCAGCAGGAGCATCTGCAACTCACGCTGCAGAGACACAGCAGCAGCAGCGTGTAGCACCTGCTCCCATTTTCCTCCAGCCGGGTCGGAAACGTCCCATTGAGGAAAAGGATGCAGACACTGTGGTGCAACTCATGACGGAGGATGAGCAGCCCGCCATCAGCTCTGCATCCGAGGCCTCCACCCTCACCACCACCACCACCCCTGTTCGCAGCAGCCGCCCAGCAGGGTCTGGGGAGGAGGCCAGTTCACCGTCACTCGCCGACCTGTCATTCAGCAGTCTTTTGACCCCAGGCATCATGAGTAAATTGTCTGCTGTTGTTGGCGATCTT
Organism: Hyperolius riggenbachi; assembly: GCF_040937935.1. Taxonomy (NCBI): domain Eukaryota; kingdom Metazoa; phylum Chordata; class Amphibia; order Anura; family Hyperoliidae; genus Hyperolius; species Hyperolius riggenbachi. The sequence goes on from NC_090652.1 coordinate 287,380,911, forward strand.
GAGGAGGAGATGCTGATGGGCACTTTGGGGGATGAGGGATTGGACAGCAAGACTGTGGCGACAGTCAAGCAGCCCATCCATGCATCAGGAGAGGAGTTTGGGGGGTCCTCATCCCAGCAGGACATGTTTCAGGAGGGGGAGGATGATGATGACCCGGTGACAGACAGAGACTGGGTGCCACCACCTCCAGGGGATGTCGTCCTCAGCAGCTCTGAGGAGGAGGAGGAGGATGCTCTTGTGGGCCTTGCAAGGAGGCGCATCATTGCAAGCATTGGCAGCAGCAGTAGGCAGGTCCCACAGCCTGCTGGTGTCTCAGGCTCAGCAGCAGCAGCAGCAGCATCTGCCAGTACCACCACCAGCCGCACCCAAGCCCCCCAAGCCCCCCCCCCAACCACCACAGGGAGACAGGCAGCAGCGCTTCCATGCCGTAGGGGGATGTTTAAGTCACCAATCTGGCGATATTTCACCATGCCCACTGTGTACAGCAAGTACGCCACTTGCAACCACTGTCAGCGGAAGTTGAGCAGAGGTGCAGACCCCTTAAAGTTCTGCACCAGCTCGCTCATCAACCACCTTGCGGCTAAACATTTCCACCAGCATGAGGAGTTCCAGAGGCTGAAGGCATCTGGTGCTGGCAGTGGCACCACACCCATCACTGCACAGCCTTCAGCAGCAGCAGCAGCAACAGCAGCCACCCGCCCTCCTGCTCCTCCAGCAGCACCAGCAGGAGTGCGGAAACGCACTGCTCCTCCCCCCTCTGCAACTCCTGCCGCCGACACTGAGGCCTGTTCTGGCAGCCAGTCCTCAGTGGCCTCCTCTGCTGTGTCTGCTGATTCCCGTGTCAGCAAAAGGCCACGCCAGAGCCTTTTGAGCGAGTCCTTCCAGGGGGTGGTTAGGGCTCTGCCTCCCAGCAGCCGTCGCGTGCGGCAGCTGAACGGCTTGCTGGCACGGGCCATGTGCTCCCAACTCCTGCCGTACACGCTCGTGCAGGAGGGGAGCGACATTCGTGCGCTGCTTGCTTGCGCAGCCCCAGACTGGCAGCTCCCCAGCAGACACTTCTTTGCCCGCAAGGCCATTCCTGCACTGCACCGCTTTGTGATGGCCAATGTGGAGCGAGGGCTGGAGCACGCGGTTGGTGAAAGGGTCCACGTCACCATGGACTCCTGGAGCAGCCGCTTCGGGACAGGCCGCTACCTGTCCTTCACTGTCCACTGGGTCAGCTTGGTGGAAGGGGGTGAGGATGGGAGAGCAGCAGCGGGCACAGCAGCAGCAGCAACACAGTGGGTGGTGCCACCCCGCAGGCTCAGGGGAACTGCAGCAGGTTCCTCCGATCCTCTGCCATCCTCCGGCACACCTGGCCAAACCCCCCGCCTCAGCAGCAGCGTGAAGGCCCGCCACTGCCAAGCGCTGCTGCACTTGGTCAGCCTTGGGAAGACCAAGCTGACGGCAACCCATGTGTTGGCCAAACTCCAGGAGCAGGAGAGGATTTGGCTGACCCCCAGAGGCCTCAGAGTCGGAGAGGTGGTGGCCGACAATGGGGCCAATCTGGTTGCCGCAATAGACAGGGGAAACCTGACCCACATCCCCTGTCTTGCCCACGTGCTGAACCTGGTGGTGCAGAAGTTCCTGCGCACCTACCAGGGGATGGGCGAACTGCTGGAAACGGCAAGGAATGTTGTGCGTCACTTCCGGCGCTCGGCTGCAGCCTGTGCGAGCCTGGAAGACGTGCAAAAGGAGCTTGATCTGCCACGCCATCGGCTGATCCTTGACGTTCCGACTCGCTGGAACTCCACCCTGGCGATGTTGGAGCGTCTGGTTGAACAGAGGCGCGCTGTCAAACAGTACCTTGCCCTGGCCACTGTTTCCGCAGCTCAGAGAAGGGACAAGACCAGCAACTTCCCGTCCATCGTCCCCGATGATGACTGGAGGCACATGCAGCAGGTGTGCTTAGTGCTGGCTCCCTTCCTGCAGGCCACAAACATGGTGAGTAGGGACCATGCTATGGTCTGCGAGTGGGTGCCCCTGGTTTCTCTGCTGAACAGGGCCCTCGATGCTTTGCTGGAACAGGGAGCGGCAGCCTTGGACCAGCAGGAGCGGCAACCAGCTGCGCAGTCCACCTCTGAGGGGGAGGAGGAGGAGGACTTGGTGGAGGTCCCTGACCTGGCTGCTGATGAGGGGGATCAGCACAGCGCAGCTGAGTTGGTGCGGGGGTGGAGAGAGGATGAGGCGGCAGAGGAGGAGGATGAGGACAGCACTGACGTCGATGTGCCAGCAGACGTGGCCCGCCTCTTCCCAATGGCAGCGCACATGCTGACGTGCCTGCGCAGGGACCCCAGGGTGATCCAGATGAAGCAGAGGGAGGACATCTGGATCAGCATGATGTTGGACCCACGCCTCAAGGGGAAGTTGAGCCAGTTCCTGCCGCCTGCAGGAGGAGACCCAGCGCAACAAATAAGGAGCTTGCAGCAGGCCCTTGTTGAGCGCTTGGAGGAAGCCTTCCCCCAGCCTTCCACCCCCACTGTCCAGCAGCCAGCACAGAGGCAGCAGCAGGTGCCTGCATCCAGCAGCAGCAAGCGCCCCACAGACCTGCTGTCTCTCAGCCACGAGCTCTACAGGACTGTAGAGGCTCCGGCAGCAGTGACTAGAGAGGAGATGCATGCAGCAGCATCCTCCTCCGGTCACAGCCAGCGCCTGACCCGCATGGTGGCTGACTACATGGGGTCGTACAGCGGGCTTGACAGCGATGCCCCTGTTGATCCCATGGAGTATTGGGTCAAGCGCATGGAGATCTGGAGCGAGCTGGCGCAGTACGCCCTGGAAGTGCTGTCCTGCCCCCCTTCCAGCATGCTGTCCGAGCGCTGCTTCAGTGCAGCTGGTGGCGTGGTCACCGAGAAACGCTCACGTCTGTCTCACAAGTCTGTGGACAGACTGACGTTTCTCAAGATGAACCAGGCGTGGGTGGAAGGCGAGTTCCTGGCCCCTGTTGTCGGCGAGAGGGGGACATGAACTGGCTGCCGGAACCATCGTTAATGTGCCTTACCACCCTTTACCACCTCCTGGCTCCTGCTCACTAAGCCAGCCTGGTTCACTTTGACTATTACGTCGCCTGCAGCCACACATTTTACACCTACAGTGGGCTGCTGTGTACTGCCCTTCTGCTGTCTGTCTGTGTTTCCCACTGCCAGGGTACACAGAATTACCTTCTTCTGCTGCCACTCTGCCACCAGCTATTACGTCAAACAATAGCTATATTGGTTGCAAAACCAAAAACCAAAAAACCATAAAAAAAAAAAAAAAAAGGTTTAATTTTTCTGAGGTGCCCGGGTTGAAAACTGTGTTGTCCCAGTTGTGTATTGGACACAATGTGGGCTGCACGACCGCTGTCTGGGACCTCCTGTTGTGTTTATTTACAGCCCTGGTATCACCGCTAGGTACCAGGGCTATTATGTCACGCTGCCTACCTGCTGCCACACTCACACTGCTCCTCCATACCTCCTCCTGCTGCTTCTGCTGCTGTCTGTCTGTGTTTCCCACTGCCAGGGTACACAGATGATTTACCTTCTGCTGCCACTCTGCCACCAGCTATTACGTCAAACAATAGCTGCTCGCCTACTCCTCCATTCCTCCTCCTGCTGCTGCTGTCTGTCTGTGTTTCCCACTGCCAGGGTACACAGAATTACCTTCTGCTGCCACTCTGCCACCAGCTATTACGTCAAACAATAGCTATATTGGTTGCAAAACCAAAAACCAAAAAACCATAAAAAAAAAAAAAGGTTTAATTTTTCTGAGGTGCCCGGGTTGAAAACTGTGTTGTCCCAGTTGTGTATTGGACACAATGTGGGCTGCACGACCGCTGTCTGGGACCTCCTGTTGTGTTTATTTACAGCCCTGGTATCACCGCTAGGTACCAGGGCTATTATGTCACGCTGCCTACCTGCTGCCACACTCACACTGCTCCTCCATACCTCCTCCTGCTGCTGCTGCTGCTGTCTGTCTGTCTGTGTTTCCCACTGCCAGGGTACACAGATGATTTACCTTCTGCTGCCACTCTGCCACCAGCTATTACGTCAAACAATAGCTGCTCGCCTACTCCTCCATTCCTCCTCCTGCTGCTGCTGTCTGTCTGTGTTTCCCACTGCCAGGGTACACAGATGATTTACCTTCTGCTGCCACTCTGCCACCAGCTATTACGTCAAACAATAGCTGCTCGCCTACTCCTCCATTCCTCCTCCTGCTGCTGCTGTCTGTCTGTGTTTCCCACTGCCAGGGTACACAGAATTAACTTCTGCTGCCACTCTGCCACCAGCTATTACGTCAAACAATAGCTATATTGGTTGCAAAACCAAAAACCAAAAAACCATAAAAAAAAAAAAAAAGGTTTAATTTTTCTGAGGTGCCCGGGTTGAAAACTGTGTTGTCCCAGTTGTGTATTGGACACAATGTGGGCTGCACGACCGCTGTCTGGGACCTCCTGTTGTGTTTATTTACAGCCCTGGTATCACCGCTAGGTACCAGGGCTATTATGTCACGCTGCCTACCTGCTGCCACACTCACACTGCTCCTCCATACCTCCTCCTGCTGCTGCTGTCTGTCTGTGTTTCCCACTGCCAGGGTACACAGATGATTTACCTTCTGCTGCCACTCTGCCACCAGCTATTACGTCAAACAATAGCTGCTCGCCTACTCCTCCATTCCTCCTCCTGCTGCTGCTGTCTGTCTGTGTTTCCCACTGCCAGGGTACACAGATGATTTACCTTCTGCTGCCACTCTGCCACCAGCTATTACGTCAAACAATAGCTGCTCGCCTACTCCTCCATTCCTCCTCCTGCTGCTGCTGTCTGTCTGTGTTTCCCACTGCCAGGGTACACAGAATTACCTTCTGCTGCCACTCTGCCACCAGCTATTACGTCAAACAATAGCTATATTGGTTGCAAAACCAAAACCAAACAAACCATTAAAAAAAAAAAAAAGGTTTAATTTTTCTGAGGTGCCCGGGTTGAAAACTGTGTTGTCCCAGTTGTGTATTGGACACAATGTGGGCTGCACGACCGCTGTCTGGGACCTCCTGTTGTGTTTATTTACAGCCCTGGTATCACCGCTAGGTACCAGGGCTATTATGTCACGGCGAGCTGCCTGCCTCATTGACTGCCTGCTGCCACACACTCATCCTCCTCCTCCTGCTGCTGAATTTACCTCCTGCTGTCTTTGTGTTTCCACTGCCAGGGAGCACATACAATGGCGCTTCCAACATGCGTGCGCCCACCAGCTATTTGTTACGCTCAAAAATAGCTGCATTTCTTAAAAAAAAAAATTGAAAAGAGAAATACGTGAAGAAGAAGAAGACGATATTGAAAAGGAAGGAGGAGAAGAAGAAGAAGAAGAAGAAGAAGAAGAAGAAGAAGAAGAAGAAGAAGAAGAAGAAGAAGAAGAAGAAGAAGAAGAAGAAGAAGAAGAAGAAGATACAGTAACACTACTGAACAAAATTAAGGACACAACTTCTCTTTCCACATTTTTTTTTAACCACTTCGCCATATCTGGACGCATATATCCGTCCAGATAGGCAGTGGTGCTGCAGCCGTGTGTTGCGCGCGATCGGGCGCGCGCCCGCGCGCGCCCCCGCTACCTCCCGCTGCCCCCCCGATCAGTGAATGGGAATATAATTCCCATTCACCGATCCAAGTCCCCGGCAGAAATACCGACGCTTTCTCATCAGAGAGCGTGGTATTTCTGCCCCCCAGGAAACAACTTCTCTTCATTTTAGTTCCTAGATGCGACATCGTTCGCATCTAGGAACTTTTTGAATGTGGCCATCTTGTGGCCAAATAGTAAACTGCACCCACATACCTGTATTGAATAAAAAATACATTATTTTACATCTAAAATTGGCTATTTACCTCCCAAACTAAAATTACCCAAATACATTTTTGTATTAAAAAAAATAATAAAAAAAATTACAATTAAAAAAAAAAAACTACATAAATAGTTACCTAAGGGTCTGAACTTTTTAAATATACATGTCAAGAGAGTATCTTATTACATTTTTTAAAATTATAAGCTTGTAAATAGTGATCGACGCAAATTGAAAAAATGCACCTTTATTTCTAAATAAAATATCGGCGCCATAAATTGTGATAGGGACGTAATTTAAATGGTGTAATAAGCGGGACAAATGGGCACATAAAATGCATGGGTTTTAATTACTGTAGCATGTATTAATTTTAAACTATAATGGCTAAAAACTGAGAAATAATGTTTTTTTTCCATTTCTATCTTAATCTTCCTGTTAAAATGTATTTACAGTAAAGTGGCTCTTAGCAAAATGTACTACCTAAAGAAAGCCTAATTAGTGGCGGAAAAAACGAGATATAGATCAATTAATTTTGATAAGTAGCGATAAAGTTATTAGCGAATGAATGGGAGGTGAACATTGCTTGGATGCATAAGATTTTCGAAGCTGTAGGCTGAAGTGGTTAAAGGAACATCCCCACATAATCACTTGCTGTTGTTACTTGGAAAAAAAGAGGTTTCTTGCATCATTCACCCTCAAAACAAGTGTTGGAAGCTATTTAAGGCCAATTCGAATAGTCAGCTCGAATAGTTAGCTCGAATACCGACTCGAATAGTGAGCTCGAAGTCCGAGGTCGAATCGAATAGTAAAAATTATTCGACTCGAATATTCGACTGACCTCGAATAATTTACTATTCGAATTCGACCAAACTCGAATTTTAAAAAGGGGTATTTGAGCATCACTGCTGCAAGGTTCTTTCAGTTTTTAAAGAGGCTCCCCCCATCCACCTAAGCCTAAGGGCCCTTTCACACTGGGGCGGTGTGGCACCCCACTACAGGGCAATGAAAGTCTATGGGGACTTTCATACTGCCACAGTACAGCGTGATGCAATGGAAGTGACGTTTTCAACGCATCCCTGATGCTCGGAAAGACCTACAATACCGTACGGTTTTGCGGCGGACCTGGAAGTCATGTAAGTGTATGTGTTAAAAATAAGGGTGGTGGCGGTGCAGCGGCGTGCGCGCTAGCGTATGTTTTGCAATACGCTTCTGTGTGTTCCGTATTTTCGAAACAGGAAGTGAGCGCAAGCGAGCCTCACTTCCTATGTGGCTGTCAGCCAGAAGGCCTGTTTTCGGCGGAGCTGCTGCCAATCCATTGTCTGAAACCGGCCTCCGGGGTCCAATGCTGGCACCTCGAAGTACAGCAGATATGTGTGTTGGCTGTTGCGCAGGCGCACCTGCAATATTTACCTTCCTCAGTCCAGCGCAGAATTATTTACCTTCCACGGCTCCAGTAGAAATAGCAGAGCACGACGGGGTCCACTGTACTGCGCAGGTGCGGCAGCGGATTGCGATCGGGCTTGGCTATTTCCGCCTGAGCCCGATCAGAAAGCAGCCACTGCGCCTGCGCTGGATTGTGGTAGGTAAGTATTTACCTGCCAGCACTGGATCCCAGACGGTGAAGAGGAATGGGGAAGTCTAATTAGGATTCAGAGGCTTCCCTCTCCAGGGGTAAGTATTCCTGAAGGAAGGTAGGTGTGTGTGTGTGTGTGTGGGGGGGGGGGGGTTGTTACTGCTTTTCTTTAATGAGAGTTCTAAAACCAATAGAAAATATACCTGATTTCCCAGAAAGCTTGGGGGGAGGGGGAGAATTGACGTCATCCTAGGTTGTGACATTACTGGGAGGGCGGGGCTACCTACTGTATATTCAGCATTATATAGATAAAGGAAATGTCTCTGATGCTAAAACCAGGATAATTACCATGAAAGTGGGGAACCACTGCACTGCATTCTATATGTCACCACAGTGCCTCCTTAAAAGTGAATGTTTACCATTATAAAAATCAAAAAGTCAGATACTCACCTAAGGAGAGGGAAGGCTCGGTCCTAATGAGCCTTGCCTCTCCTCTCCCGGTGCTTGGTCCCACGCAGGATCCCCCGTGACAGTATTTGACCAGTTCGGTCAAATACTGCCACTTCCGCAGCCGAAGGGAGCTTTCGGAAGCCTTCGGGAGCACTCGGGCTCCCGAAGACGGGCCGCTCCATACTACGCTTGCGCGAGCGCCCTCTATGACGCACTCGCGCGTGCGTAGTATGGAGCGGCCCGTCTTCGGAAGCCCGAGTGCTCCCGAAGACCTCCGAAGTCCCTGCGGCGGCGGACGCGAACGGGGGAGCCAGCGCAGCACCGAGGGCACCGGGAGAGGAGAGGGAAGGCTCATTAGGACCGAGCCTTCCCTCTCATTAGGTGAGTATCTGACTTTTTGATTTTTAAATAGGTAACCACTGGCTTTAAAGGACACCTGAGGTGAAAATAAACGAATGAAATAAAAAATTGTATCTATCCTCCTTCTCCTATAAATGACTTTCTAATATATTCCACAGTTTTATTTTATATTTAAATCTACTTTTTGTAATGATCTGCACAGCTGCCTGTGCAGGCAGGCAGCTTTTTGACCATTGTTTAGGTTTGCATGCTGCAGGACTCTGGAAAGGAGAGCTTCTGTCAGTTTTGTAGCTTGTGTTTGCTGAGGAATTTGCATACGTTGTCATGCAAATTGCCTGGCCACATTCATTGGAGGCGTGTACTATAAGTACTATGTGTTTCCCACAATGCTGGGCTGGTCACAAGGATTCCTTCCTGTGAAACACTCCTGGAGGAGTGTCAGCCTTACTCTTTGTTTGAAGTTCAGCTTAGAGTAATTTCTGAAACTGCGCTAGGCAGGTTCCCCTAGTGCAGTTAGGATTGCTTATCTGTTTTGTTTGTTCTGTTGCGATTGTCCTGTCCCAGCGGTGGTCAACAGGAAATCTTCTGATCTCTGTTCTTGGAGTATAGCTGGTGCAGCGGTTGCTACCAGCTATCTCTTCTGATCTGTCTCACTTGGATCGCACTAGCATCTTGCGCTAGCGCTGTGGATCCTTCTGTTCTGTCTCCTTGGATCGCGCTAGCCACTTTCCGCTAGTGCTGTGGATCCTTCTGTTCTGCCTTTCTGGATCGCACTAGCATCCTGCGCTAGTGCTGTGGATCCTTCTGTTCTGCTACTCTGTCTGCCTGGATCGCACTCGCCTAGCGCTAGTGCTGTGGATCCTTCTGTTCTGTCTTCCTGGATCGCGCTAGCCACTTTTGCTAGTGCTGTGGATCCTATCTCTCGCTTGTCCCTGTTTTCGTGTGTCTGTCTTGTCTGCTACGAACGCTTGCTGGAGGCTCGGTGAGGTAACCGCTAAGCAAGCGCTCGCGTCCTCTGTTACATGTTTGTCTGTCAATGGTTAGTTAGGCGTGCTTGTCTCTATTGTGCTTATCACGTGGAGACCGCACATGAACGCGTGCACTGTTGCGAATGAGTGCGGTGTTCGCGTTCAGTTAGCGTTTGTTATTTTCCGTATCTCCTCATTGTATGATTTGCTGTGCCTTTGCTATCCTCGTATTCTGTTCTGATCTGCCTTGTGTCACTTTTGGCAATCGCCTTTCTTGCGGTTGCGTTTCTGTTTCGTATCTGCTGTTGTGTGTGAGCTGTCGCGGGGTGGCGACTAGATTGGCGCACACACATACAACCTGTCCCTTTGCTCGTTCTCATTCGCAATCGCTTCTCTTGCGATTGCGTTCTGCGCTTCGTACAATTCCTGTCTGGCATCTGTGGAGGTACAGAGGATTGGTTCCTCTGCACTCCTCAGCGCCATCTGCCGACAGGAATTTCCCTCTACTGGTGCATAGCACCTTTTGCTGGGTTCCTGCAATTATACGCTTGTGGAGCATTTCCGCCGTATCAGCGCACGCGTTGTGCACCGATCACAGAGAAAGTTCCACAATCGTTACACTTTTTACGTTTTTTACTGTTTTATTGTTTTTGCTCAATGATACATTCATTGAAGTATGTCAGAGCTAAAATCTATGAACTATTGATATTTGTATCTCTTTCCTGCTCTCAGAAGCCATTTTCTGCTAGGAAAGTGTTTTATAGTTGTAATTTCTTATCAGTGAGGGTCACACTGTAGTCTGACCCAGTCCTGAGTCAGACAGGAACTGCCACTTATATGCCTGATGTTTAACTCTTTCAGGCAGAGAAGGAAAAAAAAAGGAACACAGCATTGTTATTTGTGTGCTTGGCACTGTACATACACATGTCTATCTCATCATGTCACATGTCACCTCGGGTATCCTTTAATGTACTGTACTTCATGTACAATAGAGTCTATTATTATTGATTTATATAGCACCAGCATCCTCCGTGGTGTTGTACAACAGAATTCAAGGTGTAAGCCGAATTCCGACAAAATTCTGAAATTTTGCATGGATTTTTGAATGGGTTCCAATGTTTCGGATTCCAAGCTTGCAATGGGAATTTGCAAAGTGTAATTTATTGTCAATATATTTTCACATTAAACCATAACAATAATTAGGGTTTGTGGAAATTATGTGAACAAGAAAAGAAATAGAAAACTTTGGCTGCACTACTAGTATCGGAATAACAATGGGAGTGAGGTACAGGGATCCTTATGTTCCATCCCCATCTTATCTCCCCGGAGTCCCCCCATCCCTCTGGTTTCCCTTGATAACTTGCAAAGTCTTCCCTCCTCCCCCTCACACATGTCACCCCCCTACCTAGGGCCAGTTCTAGACTTTTTGCTGTGTTTGCTCTCCCCAATTTATATTCTGAAATGTATCACTGGTGGTGACATCTTTAGTTCTGCCAGGTGATCTGTACGGAATGTTCATTACTGAGAGTTCTATGCACAAAGGGAGACATTGCTTGCTTGGCAGTTGCAAAAAAAGCCATTATTTCCCACAATGCAATGAGGTTCACAGACAGGAAACGGTCAGGTCCATGGTCATGACATCACACTGTGGGAAGGGTTCCACCACAATATCAGTCATAGAGGACCCCCCCTCCCCCGATGAATTATTTGAGAAAAGGTAAAGATTTCTTATAAGAATCAACTACTGATTGGAATGAAGTTTAATCCTTGGTTAAAGTACCTCTTGAAAACGAATCTATTCACAGGAGGTAATGTGTATTTTCTATGTGTAGGAATTCCGAGTCCCTCCGCAATGTCTTCATGCCACAAAAAAAGAAAGAAAGAAAAGACAGACTTTTTTTTACATAGTATATTATATCGTGTCAGGCTCCACGCTGAACCTACAGAATGGTTTTCCGCCATAGATCTGTGTGCCGCTGCGAGAGAACGGTGAATGGATACATTGTAAATATTCTTTAGGGGAATGCAGCTCCTTGCGGCGCTCTATCTAAATTGGCCGCCTCCTGGAAAGGGCCGGTGAATAAGCAAAAAAAATCACATTATCTGCGTGTAGCGCGTACAGTTATGGACGTCATTTTTTCTTTTCCTCCGGATGATCTTAAAAGAATAACGCTCACAACTGCCTCCGCATTCGGAGTAACAGCATCACGGGCCAAATATATATTCTTAATCAAGGGATTATAGCGTCTGGCAGCACCACCTGGGACTCTGTCTTTGCAAAAGCACTTTTATCAGAATGGAATGTTTTATCTGCCCGAAACATCCGGCATTTGAAAATGACACAAAAGCAGTGTGTGGGATTTATCCCTGTTTGTATGTTAACAAAAAAAGAGGCACGTGGTGAATGCAAAGCGGGAGGAAGCTGAACAGATCACACTTTTTTGTGCTGCTATATGTGAGATTCTGGGATGAAGCGTTTAAGTTTAGTGGAAATAATGTCAAAATGTATCATTTCAATTTAGATGAGGGGACTTTCTCTTGTTTTACACAAAAAAAAAGTTATTAACTTGATGGTAAAGATGATCCCTTTATTCTACAGACATTCCACTTGGGAGTCCATCTGTGGGAGTAACTATGTTTCTCTATTAGCCTATTAAAGCGGAATATAACCCTGCATTTCAACTTTGCTCTAAAACATTATTTACAGCATATTATATGCAACCAGCATTTTTTTTTTACTAGACCAGCATAGGAAGGGTTACACACAGAGCTTTAAAGTTCCGTGGAGAGAAATGCAGAGCATCCAAAGTTTACATTTAAGTAAACACAATGTAACAAGTGTGGAATGTGACACACACTCTGACTGTGCAGGAGCTCCCGGACACACAGAGAGAGAGAGTCACATTCCTCACTTGTTACATTGTGTTTACTTAAATGTATCTATCTAAACTTCGGCTGCAGCAGCATTTCTCTCCACTGAACTTTAAAGCTCTGTGTGTAACCCTTCCAATGCTGGTCTAGTAAAAAAAAAAAAATGTTGGTTGCATATAATATGCTGTAAATAATGTTTTAGAGCAAAGTTGAAATGCAGGGAAGCCGCAGGGGGCCGTGGAGGGAAAACTTTCTTTTCCCTGTCCTGAGAGACTGACAACTAAGGGCACCGAGAGATAAAAACTTTCTGCTCTCTGCACAAGTGTCCTAATCACTGCACCTGCTGAGCCACTGATAGGGGTTCATACAAAGATTTTCAGACAAAGATTTGTAGCCAGTCCCTATTCAGTTTTCAACAGGGTCTTGTGTACAGTACCCTGGCCCCAGCCTCTGCACCCCCTTCCCAAGTGTTGTGTACTGTAGTGATGCTGGAGAAGTCTGCAGAGCCAATTCTGCTCCATCAGAAATGAACAGAGTGAGTGTAATAAGCTGAAGCTGGGAGCACACTCGTCTGTCGGTTTTCTGTATGTGTTTTCTGCACAACATGTGTGTCTGTATGTGGGAAAACATGCACAATTTCTCACAGAAGCTAATGTAATTCATAGAGAAAATACGTGCAGTGCTTCACTGCTGTCTGTTTTATCTGCATGGGGAGTACACATTCAAGTGTGCACTAGCCAAGTGAATAACATTGGTTCTCAGCTTACCTGTGCAGAAAGCGAGGAGGGGGCCCATCTAAAGTTTTGTGGGGGGGGGGGGAGGGGGCAGTGATTTCTAGTTATGCCCCTGCTCAGGAGAGTACAAAGGGGGTAAGAGGCGCCCAGGAGTGTATAAAAGGGAGTTAAGAATAAATAAAAGAGAAAAAGGGGGCGGTGGCTTACCTCAATAATGACAAATTTATATATTTAAATATAATGAATTCTTAATAAGCACAGACAACGCGTTTCATGGGTCTCTGCCCACTTCCTCAGGCCAAATCAATTGCCGAAGGGTTTCAAAAGCCCGGTGAAGAGCGCCTCAGGAGAGGAAACCATTTGGATCCTTCAGGCTTTCTACTTCCTTCCCCAGACCCCTCCCGGAGACACACTGGAACTTCGCAGCCGCGCTACCATATGTGAGCAAGTTCGGGTCCACTAGCATGGACCCGCAGAGCACGATCAGGCATGAGCCATCAACAACGGCTTGGCGAAGGTTTTGGGGACGTCACAACCCTGGAACAGCCGGGGGGAGGAGGACAGGGGAAGCATCTGGATAATCCAAAAGCTCTGCTATATTTAGGTAAGTACCCATTTGAGGCATTTTTTATTTTTTTGCTCTAGACACCTCTTTTACTCTCCACCCAACATTAAAGGTGCCCATTAATGATACCATCTTGATTGTACAATCTTACCCCATCTATATAACGTGAGGGATTACCTAAAGTATCCATTCAAACTGTATTCACACAGTTTACCCTTCCACTAGATTGTACGCTTGTACAATCAGGATTGTATCAACACACACACACGTACCTCAGGAGACTGCAGTGATGAGGGCTTCTGTCTGGAGGTCTGACCAGTGGTACAGCTACAGAGCCACAGGCCCCAGTCAGAGAAGGATCATCCACCAGGCAACCTAGGCAGGTGCTTGGGGCCTAGGGGTTGTCAGGGGCCCACCTGCCACCTTCCCTGACCTCTCTCCACTTCAGCTTACCAAAAAGACCACAAGGGGGCCCCAAATCTACTACCTCGACGAGGGCCTCATTACATCTTAATTCATCTCTGGCCCCAGTGCTAACCTGCCAATGCCCTCCTCTGCCCCCTCCCCTCAATTTGTCCCTCTTGATCTTGCCACCCCACCGATAACACCCTTCCCATAGACTGACTCAGACTTGAATTGCTGGCTTTCTGTATAATCGGATGCTTATGTGTCTTATACCCTGTTTATGTGGATGACCTTGTGCTGTGTTCTATAACCTTGTGCTACCTCTCTGTCTGACACCTCTTGTTACATTGTATGTATCCCGATTTATTATCCAGCGATGTGTAAAATGTTGGCACTGAGGGCCGGCCTTTGACCTGAGCGACTGGAGCGATCGCTCAGGGTGCCGGCTTCCAGGGGGCGCTCCTGCCACCCTGACCGCATATCTGGCTCCTGGCTGCCGCTGCGGGCTCTGGCTGGGTCCGTCTCGCTCTCGCAGCGTCTCGCCCCGCCCCCTGGTGCCGCTGGGGGTGATGGGGACGAAGACCAACAAACTGTTGATGCGGGCTGCGGCGCTGCACTTTAGGAGTGCAAGACTTCGCCCGCCCCGCGATATGTGAGGATGGATGGAGGCCTTCAAATGATATCCTGCGCTTGAATCATATAGGGATATTATGTCTACCCTGACAGGGGAGCCAGTTGTGACAATTTGACCACAGAAACAACCTTCAATACACTACTGTCTTCTTGACATATAAACTTTATTTAAATACTGTACACACATTATACCCAAACCCATTAAAAAGAGCAGTACTGCAGTGTTAGCCTAAACTATCCACAGCCGGCTGTGTCACATACACGGATCTCACAACATTCAGCCACCCACACACTTTCACTGAAATATACTCCCGGGAGTTCTATGTGAAATAAGTTGCATACAGCAAGCTGAAATCAATGTACTCCAAGGTAGTCAGTGGTTAGGCATGCAGGGGGTAAAGCCAAGTTGTTAGTGCAGCAGTTCCCGTTTATGGCTATGGTGTGCCCTTTTGATGTATTCATGCAGCGTGAGTGGTGCTGGTAAGTCAATGCATCAAGCGCATAAAGCATAGATTGGGTTGCCTCTGAGGGCTCTCACCACCTCCAACGCAATGTCCCACTTTGCTGTAACTGCTATGCAGTCCTCCGTGGTGCGCTCTGCGTCCTACTTGATCCACACCGCTTTCATGGACGTCCTTATGCCGGCATACATGCGTTATAGGGAACGCTTCCTGCTGCCCATAGCTCCGCTATTCGAGACCCGGATGTGACGACACTGCTCTGCCCTCCGCATCACTAGTATCGGCCGCCCACCGGCCTTCGTCAGATGATAGTGGGCGGTTGTTCTACGTTCCATCTTTAACCTCCCAACTCTGCTTACTACTTTGCATACTCCTCCTCCTGATTGTACGTTTTCAATCAAGTGTTTTGATCAAAGTTCCATTGTAACTTCCTCCGTATAGTTGTTCCAACATTATAGCGTTGCAGCGTAACCACACAATAGCTCAATTTTCCTTCACAGTGAGACAGACAGTCAGGGTTAAAGGGGAGCTCTTCACTTTCTCGCAAATCTCCTTTCCATTACTATACTCACAGTTGTGAGGTACAGGTATAAATTGGCTAACAACCTATATAGGGATAGTGCTGTGTGCCCCATCCCATACCGCATTAGTTCTCATTTAGGGACTGAGATTAAGTCTATCAAACTACTATCACTCCAATTCCCATCTTGATGCAGGCAACAGTCATTCCTCATACACCCACTATCTGAACCATATCCTATTCTCACAATACATGTCTGGGAGCTTATGGCAAGAGGTCACTGCGGGACATGTTTAGCTTATCATTGGGGGAGGAAGGGGGCTAGGGGGAGGTCAGAATTTAGCCCAAGTGGGATAACTGTTCCTAACCTAAAGATCCAGCTTGATTCAATTTGACACAATTGTCTATCAAGGTCACCCCCTCTAGAGGGAATCTGCATTTTAACTATGCCTTTAAATCTTAGACCTTCTGGGTTTTTTCCATGATTTAACATAAAGTGTAATCCCAAGGGGCTGGTCTCATCACCTTCATTTATGTTATGTACATGCTGCTGGATTCGTTTTTTAAGCAATTGTGTCGTTTTTCCCACATAATGCAGCCCACATGGGCACGTGATCATGTAGACCACATATTTGCTTTCGCAATTGATGAACGTCTGGACTTCATACGTTTTTCGTCTTCGTGAATCATGAAATTCACTTGTTCGATCAACTAAGTGGCACACACTGCACCGTCCACACCGAAACATACCTTGCGGTCGCATAGAGGGACCCAGCCACATCTGCGTCGATTGGGGTGTGACCGATTTAAACTCGGATCTAACCAACATGTCGCGGAGATTCGGCGCTCGTTTAGCCGCTAACTTGGGGTACTCTCCCACTGCTTCAATTATCCGCGGGTCCAATCGCAGC